>NC_026159.1:761135-912076 GCF_000512975.1 Sesamum indicum
GAAAAATTATATCTAAGGAATAAAATCAGGTCTAAGGCCTTCCTTTGTAATTGCTCTAACACAAACAATAAACTGGAGGGCCATGGACCAGTTCAATTATATCTATGGAAGAAAATCTGAAAAAGTTTGGACCAAAACCTGCGAGAATATAATGTTGTTTTTGTCAAATAGTATGTGGTGTGGAGGCTTTCCAACTGTATATATGTCGCAGAGTAGGGGATCAACATATTTAAACTGATGTAAAGCAGTATGCCTAGACAGATAAGCTTCTCTGATGCTGGAATCTTGACAAGACCTCAGAGATACAACATGCGGCCACTCCTCCCTGCTAACTCCAATGGGAATCCTTAAATAGTTAAACGTATAATTACAAAAACAGAACAAATATAACACCTCTGAAGAAAGAGGAGCAGACATAAACACACAGAAGCTAGGAAAGAAAGATGAGATTTTTCGCTTACATTAAAACTACAGAAAATAAGACAAAGAAATAAGAATTGCCTCGAAAGAAGCCTACTTCTATTAAAATTATATATATTATAAGGTCGAAGTGTTATTTCACTTGACGCTAACAATGTCTCTCACTCCTAACTCATTCACGTTAACCAGAAAACAATCCTTAATTTGTATAAGTTTCCTTACAATCTTCAGAAGCTGGAAAAAGGCCCATCAAAAAATAAATTAACCTGTAAAGCGATTGCCAGATAGAATCAGAGTACGCAGCTCTATTGAGGTATTTACACGACATGGCCATGTTCGAGATGTCTCGAAGGCTGAGGTAACTCGCGCAACGGGTCAGACTGTCCATGTCGAGATCCGTTATGGTCGTGGAGCTCCGACCGGGCGACGACGGGTCCGCCATCTCAATACTTCAGTTTTCAGTCGGGAAAAAACCCTAGAAGCATGAATTAGTAATGTCAGGTAGAGAAAGATGAGAGTCTGGAGAGGCGTGGAGATTAAATTGCACAAACTGCAAACTATCAGCGCAAGTCTTCACATAGATGATCGATTTTAGAGGTCGAATTCAATCGACATGAAAGAAAAAATGGGGAAGCGGGCTTCTAGCTCCCGTAGAAAGCATTTCCGGACATTCCTGAAATCTGCACGAGGAGCATGTGAATTGCAGAACTATACAAGCGCGGTTCGTCGGGCCACAATCCGATAACCAACGATCGTATTACGGGTTTCCTCTTTTAACTCTTTCTGTTGGTAGATCACTCCACATAAATTTCGATTTGATGTGAATCTTCTAAAATGTTATATAAAAAAACTGATATTTGTATTAATTTTGTAGGACATGATGTGGAATTTGTTTGTTAAATTATTTATGAAAAAACAATAATTATAAATAATATATAGTATTGACCAGCAAGTTATGAGTCTCATAAAAAAATTCATAATAATTATTTTACAGATGAATCTATGATAAATTGAGGTCTGCTCCCAAATTCAAACCCGTACTCAGACATAATTATTATTAATATTTTCTTTTTGCATAATAATAAATATTTTCGTTACACTCATAAAAAGTACGATCAACATTCATTGCATTTTCATGATCGATTATTATTTATTATATGATTATTTTACATGTTAATTATATTTATTTTAGTATGGGGCTAGCCCTAAATACAGTTTCCCATATATGTAAATATTTATGAATTATATAATTAAAGTCTGCATATGTATATATGCAAATTATCAAATAAAAAAAAATATAAGGTAATGTAAATAGAATAAAGGAAAATTAATATAAAATAATTTATTTAATTATCATGGCGTTTAATAATCAAATGGAATTTTAATTTAATACAAATTAAATGAAATTGAAAAAATTCTACTCACTGGATTAATTAACATCCAGGAACATTAGTTTTACTATATTACCCTCGCCAGAGCATCCCCATCAACCGCGAGTGCTTGGCCTGAAAATCAGACGCTCGAATGCTTGATAACTTTCTCTTATTTCTCACCCCATAAAACACCTGAAACCTCCCCCTCCGTCATTACCTGCGACCCATCGTCAGGGTTCTCGAAGGGGCTCACACCAATTTCCTTCTTCGACTCTTCGTTTCGCTTCAGATCTGTAGCATCAATATGTACGGATTCGAAGCGCTGACCTTCAACATCCATGGCGGTTACCTGGAGGCCATCGTCCGAGGATATCGCTCCGGCCTCCTTACTGCCGCTGATTACAACAATCTCTGTCAGTGTGAGACCTTAGACGACATCAAAATGCATCTCTCGGCCACCGAGTATGGGCCTTATCTCCAAAACGGTCAGTCTGTTACGTAGTTTTCTTCTGTTCGACTATTAGCAGCTTTGAAATTCTGTTCTGGGTGTTCGGAATTGTATTATACTCGTTAAACTGTGAGTTGGTTTGATCAATTTTTTGAGTTAGTCTGGGCTGATCCAACTCGTTTGTCTTAATTTACTGAATTTGCTGGAAGTTGGATCTAAACGCTGGTTCTCTTTCGGGAATGCTTTGATTAGATCAGCGGAGAATGAAGTAATTTCCTCATTCTTATATGTTGGTTAATTAAGTTGCACTTCACAATTTCGGTTGACAGTTGGTTGATTTACAATGCTAGTTTTGTTCACGAGTGATATTCTGCTGCAAGCATTGTGAGGTTTTGTGGTTGCCTTATCAAATTGTGAGTTTATTTTCTGTGTATTAATTTTAGTTTCTAGCCCTGGATTCACTCCATTCGTGGAACCATTTGGAAATTCCACCTGATCTTGAAATGTCAGCATGTTCAGCCTTGCAGTCATTAGGTTGGTTCACCTTGTTTTGCTTGTCCAAGTAAGTTTCATCTCCTAAGGTGAATAAGTTGCTGCCCAAAATCTGCCGTGCCACTCGTGACTTAGTGATCTATGAAGTGGATATTTTTTGTTAGTTTCATAAATAGCAACAGAAGCTTGTTAAATTCATTAGCTTGCATGAAGCATTACCAGTTTCCTCCTTGATTGTTATTTAGCTGCCTGTGTTATTATTCTTTTTGGCTGTCTTATGGAATTGCAGAGCCGTCTCCGTTGCATACAACAACAATTGTGGAGAAATGCACCCTTAAACTGGTTGATGAGTACAAGCATATGTTAGCCCAAGCCACTGAGCCTTTGTCAACCTTTTTAGAGTACATCACGTATGTGCATCTCACCTGAAAGCTTGTATGGGTATTAATATTAATTCTATTCATCAATTACTGTGATATCTTTATTCCGTCAGGCCACTTAATACCATGGTGCATAGGCACCGTACAGTATCAATTTCAATCATCTGGAGTGATCTAAGTTCGACTAATTTGTTTGTAACAGACAAGGAGTTCTTCTTCCTTTTTTTTTGGGTCAAAAACAAAAAATGAAAACTGTTGATCAAACCTAGTTCAATTTGAAGTTTGGAAGATATTTGTAAAGGTTACAGAGGTATTCTCGAGTATACTGGATGGAGGAGAAAACAGCAGTTCTTTTAATTTCAAGTGGCTCTTCTTAATCATGTTGGGAGCAAGGGCATTTTGGAATTTGAAGTACCAAATTTACAGCTCTTTCTATTAGATCAAAATGGGAAAAATTGGGGAAGCTTTTTCATAGTTCTTTGTTGGCCTAAATAGTACATAATCATGACTTCATGAGTTAGTGCTGTTATATTAGGTGGCTTATGAAACTCTAGAATATACTTACTATGTCTTTCTTGGTTGGATTTATTTGAGGATAATCAGGTAGGTCATTTCTGTGTATACCCTTTTTCTTTAGTTACTAAAATCACTGGTATATTAAAAAGAATGGTAGAATCATCCCTATGGACTATGTTAAAGTTCGAGTTGGTACACATGCAATTGTGTCTACTCTACTAAGTTTTTGTGATATTGATATTTGTTGTGGGGATACCATTTGCTCTTTGTTGCCAAGCACCATCCAACTGATGATATTCTGCTTTGGAACTCACTACAATATTCATTGTCGACCTCAAGTCTTGCTTATGATTTAGATATGGTCACATGATCGACAATGTGGTGCTAATTGTCACTGGAACTTTGCATGAGAGAGATGTTCAAGAATTGTTAGAGAAATGTCACCCTTTGGGAATGTTTGACAGGTAGTTTATCTTAATTTAATGTTTGGGCAGATACCTAAATTGACAATACATTGTAACATTGCGGTTCATCTGCACAGCATTGCTACTCTGGCAGTAGCTCAAAATATGAGGGAGCTTTACAGACTTGTGCTTGTTGACACACCCCTGGCTCCATACTTCTCCGAGTGCATCACGTCTGAGGTACTGGCTGCTCCCACTCGTTTTCTTTCTTAAATTTTCTAAAAGTATGATTCTTCTGTCAGAGTCTATGATCTGTGATTATTTGTATCAACGAAGTCTTACTACTTATTGGTCTTTCCATCGTGCTTCTTTCTTCTCACTAGATTTATATGCAGAAAAATGCAAACACTCAGATTTGTATATTTCAGGTCCTTGTTCTCCATCATCAAATATATGCAGAAAAAGAAGAGAGTGATTTTTAGTTGTTGTCTCCAATCATTAACTCCAAGTTATGCAGCTAACTAGTAAACCAACTAGATGAACAATTTAGTGTCTGCTTTATGGACTTGCTGTTCTCGGGCAGATAATTATTCAAGACAAATACTTTCATGGGGAAAAGACCACCTTTGTTTTGCTACCTTGGAAAGCAGCTTCATATTTGTTATGCACACCTCAGTCAAAATTAAGGTCTGCAATGTACATTATTGGTGTATGATTTTCTCTTATTTGGATATTTTTGTAGGACTTAGACGACATGAACATAGAAATTATGAGAAATACCCTCTACAAAGCATACCTTGAGGATTTCTACAGATTTTGTCAGGTAGGTGATCATTTTGGTATATTTTAGAGGTCCATGTTTTTGCCATTGAAGTACATGTTTCTCTATTTCTGTATTTTAATCTAACATAAAACTTTACCATAGAAACTTGGCGGAGCCACTGCTGAAATTATGTCTGACCTCCTAGCATTTGAGGCTGACAGAAGGGCTGTCAATATCACAATAAACAGGTTAGGCTGCTACAACAAAGATATCCAGTATACAGGAGATTTGACAGTTCAATGTTCTGATCCCTTTACATGCTTTTCTTCTCCAGTATTGGTACTGAGCTTACTCGCGATGATCGTAGGAAGTTGTATTCTAATTTTGGCTTACTGTAAGGGCTTTTGGATCAGCTCTTTATTATTTCATACTGTTATAGTTATATGCTTTATTGGAGGTCCTTTCCTGACACTGACGGCATAATTGTTGGATAGATATCCTTATGGTCATGAGGAGCTTGCTGTTTGTGAGGACATAGATCAGGTACTTAATGGTTTCTGTTAATATAGTCATGTCTCTTATGAAGAACTTTCCATATTTTGTTTATATATCTATTCTTTTGCCTTTGGCCTGCTATCTTGTAACTTCTCTAAGCTATGCACAATGCAAACAGGCGATTTGTGGATATCCCTGAAAAAGCACAGCAACTGAAAAGTCATGAAAGAGAGCATGGTTTTTTGCATGTCCCATATTTCTTGAGGTTTAGGGGCTGAAATTGTTAACATAACGGTGCTCTTTTTAGAAAGATATATTCAACTTGGTGCTCGAAGGTCTATGTTTTTTGTGGAATTCTTTAGGCTGATTGAGTGAAAGAGGCAGTTAAACAAATCAAGAGTTCAATGGATAAAACCGAGTACAAACAAGGAGGATGTATAATTTTTCAACGTTGATGTTTAAGTTTTCAATTTTGTTGTTTACTAATTTGCTTTACCATTTATTTGTTAGTTCGGTTGATTCTGGGCTTGAGGGGATGGGGGAAGTAGGTTTATCTAGTGCTTTGGGGGGGGGGGGGGGCTTCTGTGGGGGTGCTTCTGTAGCTGTCATATGTAACTGTATTTTTTTTTTTTTTGTTTAATTAATGAGGAGACAAAACCATTTGAAAGGTCTTGCACACTTAAGCTAGCATGCATTGACATTCAGAGGCCTAACGTTCAAGATTTTGTTTTCCTGGTCTGTTGTCTGTATTTGTTTCTTCTCCTTGCTGCCTTTGCTATCTTTCTTGTGTTACTTAACAAATATGCCCACTAGCTCTTAAATTTTGTTTGTCATCCTTTTCAGGTTCGTGCTGCCATGGAAAAGTATCCTCCTTATCAGTCCATATTTTCTAAGTTATCCTATGGAGAGAGTCAGATGCTTGACAAGGCTTTTTATGAAGAGGAAGTGAAACGACTTTGCTTAGCATTTGAGCAGCAGGTTTGTCCCTTTTTAGCTTGATATTGGATTTGTGGGTGCATATTTAAGACAAATTATCCTGATTAGGAGTTACTATTTACCATCCTTCTACATTTGTATTTACTTGAAGTAGCACTCCATTCTCTGCCTGTTGGTGCTCTATCTTGGATTCTTGGATGGTGAATTGATTTATCTGTAATATTTCCTTTGATGCAGTTCCATTATGGTGTATTTTTTGCATACATGAGGTTGAGAGAGCAGGAGATCAGGAACTTGATGTGGATATCTGAATGTGTTGCTCAAAATCAGAAGTCAAGAGTGCATGACAGTGTTGTTTTCATATTTTAGGTTGTCCCATCTTCATATACTTTTGTAAATTTTTTTTTGCATTTAGACCCGTGATTGATGTCAATTGCAGAGGGTATTTGCTCTACCTTTCATTTAACTTTGAAGAATAAGTTCTGTGATTGATCTGTTGGATGGTGAAACGTTTAATCAACTACCATATGTCAGGAAATCCATCTGAATTCGGATGGTGTACAATAAACAGCAATGGGCATCATTCTCTGTGTATTTGGTGGATAAAGATTTGGCTGCTTTTACTGGAATCTATTTTATGAACTTGAGAATGTTGTAGTGTTGTCTCTAATTCAGTAGTGTACTGTGAAACACATCCAGAGCTATTCTCTTTTCTAAACTTACCGTGAGAATCTGAAAGATGACTTGTCTTTCCAGACACGTTTCTACTTTGATGTTGTTGATTCTGCGAACTGAATTCTGATGAGAACTAAATCTTGAAGTTGCTACTTGTATCAAGTATAGACACTGGTACCAAGACAGCCATTGCACCAACTGACGGAGTTGCGTAAAATTGTAGGAGATCTTGCAGTCGAGGAATGAAACTGTAATTATTGCAAGTTCTTGATACAGAAAATAAAATGTTGTTTTTCACTACTCCTGAGCTGTCTTCTGCAAGGTTGTGTAGCATGCCTATCACGTCGGACGCGCTGTCGGGGAAGTTCTAGAAGCATTTCTGAGCGTGCCGTATGACTCTAAGCATGTATGGAAATCAATATAATATTCAATATTTTTTTCAAAACTTGTACAAAATGTGAATTTCACTCCCCGAAATTGAGAAGAACCAGCACAAGGATGACGTAAGATTGATACATGGGTCATATACGGTTGCAATTTATGGGTTTTATGATCAAGACTCGTGTGTATATATAAAAAGAAAAAGAAGAGAGAAAGATGGCCGATTTTTGCTTTCAGACAAAGCAATCGTGGAGACGAGGTTGACCCTATCTGAAGCCCATACCCACGGGAAATTCGACCCCGCCGTGGTCCCGGTCCCGGTCCCATATCCCTCCATTTCTTTGGATGATAATGTCGCTACGCAATCGCTTTTAATTTAAATCCCAAATAGCACTTTTTCAAGAATGAATGAATCGGGGTTGGGCTTATAATCAAAATCGCTACACTATTTGAGGATGTGGAATACAATGACATTCCTATAACTGGAGTTGGATGTGGTGGTTTCTCGTTTGGTCTTTCTTGAAATAAACAAAAAGGATTGCAACTTGCTCTTTTTAAACTTGCAACCATTACCCCCAATTGGCACAAAAATCATGCACCACCAATCACTTACTACTACATTACTACTGCTAATCAAAGCTAGCTATATATATATATATATATTAGTGTATGATCTATTAATTATAAGCTACTTGAAACGTATTAATGAAATAATACATGAAAACTGTGGAATTTAATCAACAGTTGTCTGGAGCACACAGTTAAACATTTTGCCTTAACTAATAGCCAATACATAGGAAGAAAAGAAAGTGAATGTTGACAAAGATTTTTTTGAGAGGCGATAAGATCAATGCATGGTTTAACTCATGCCCCCCCCCCCCTCCTCGCTCTCTCTCATACCCTTTTAAATAAATAATAATGATGACAATTTTAGTCAATATATTGGAACATGTTATACGTGTATTATCTTATATCTTTTTTCAAATAACTAAAAATATTTATAAGAATCATCTTGTTATCGTTGTAAAATTATTGGGAGCAAAGGTGAATACTAAACCATATTGCTCCTTACATTTGAGATTATGCACATCATACATTAGCCAAATTGCATAAAACTTGATTGTATTTAAAAATTCAACTAAAAATCTTCTCATATATTTAAAAAAAAAATATATGCATAAAATTCTCTCTATTCTCTTAAATACAACTTAGGTTCCTCTCTCTGTTGAACACAACTAATGACGTTAATTTTTTTTTATCAATTATCGTTATGCGTTCACCTATTATATATTATTTTTTATTTTAATAATCATTAAGAATTATGTTTCATGAATATAACATAAATTTTATTATTTACTTAATATTATACCCATTGTTATATAAAAAAATCCCTAATATTGTAATTTCATTTAAAAAAAAAAGATTTCAAAGCATTTCACTTTAAATGATAAAAACCATGACATGATATTAATACAAAATTTAATTCACATACCAACATAACAATTAAAAAAAAGCACCCTATAAAAATGAAAATCTTCCAACAAAAAATTAATACCATTAATTCCTCATAACTAAAATTTAAAAAATAGTTTAACTCCATCTAATTATCACACCGCTCCGTACTTATCTTCATCAACACTTCACCAACTTTCCGATTCTCACCCATCTCTGTACACTGTAATCATAACATAAATACAAAAAATGCATCTGCATGCAGAGTCGCAGTACATCCAAACATCACGAGATTAGTGAGTGTATTAGCTACAAATTGCAACTGTTAACGCACACTTTACGATACAAATTTTGGTGCTCTGCGATCAATACAAATCGACCCACCAAAACCTTACATTACAATTTCGATTTGATGGGGTTTGTGTCATTTTACGTGGATATTTATCTTAATTTATATGAGTTGGTATAATTTATTTATCGTTGTTAGTTATATTTATATATTGATTGAATTGAAATACTTATTAATATAATTTAGATGAATTATTATAATTTATTTAACCTTATTAATAAATATAAAATTGATTGGTATACGTGTTGTGTAATTCCAGTCATCTTTTCTTGCGGGGAACTTTGTCATGATTTAATTTAATTTTTTAAAAAAAAATTAATTATATATACCTACCCCTGGTATTTAGATGTGCCAGCTGGTACAGCACTCTTCTGGTATTAATTACCATTTTCTCCTTGTTTAGTGGCATTTTAATTAATTTTGAATTGGCTATTTATTCCTTGATTCTTCTCTACTTTTTTGGAGGGGAGAAGGGAAATGTTATTGGAAGTATTTTCATTTTAGACCCTCTTCTTTTGTTAATTGATACATTATGCCACAAATTCATTTATCTTTTACAAATTAAAAGCTAAAATGTATGAGATTTATTTAAAGGAATGCATTAAATGAAATAGGATGTTGAAAGGAATTTATTAAATGAAATAAGTTTCTTCTTCTTTTTTTTTTTTAAAAAAAAGTCGTGGGCGGATGAAATAAATGTTCATTAATGTGGTTGAACGTGTAATCTTACATATACTGATACCTTATTTTGGCAGTTTGTGACAGAGGGGTTGAACTTTTAATTCGTTTAAACGTTTAACTGACAAGTATTGACTACGCGGTGTAAACGAAATCACACAATAATTCACCCTATTATTTATTTATCTTTCAACATAAACATTTACAAGACTGTCTCTTATCTCTCATAGTTTTCGTCGATCTGATAGTACGTGGAGATGATGGTGCTTGCAAGCCTGAAAATGAAGATTTTATATGTAAGTAACAACTAAGCAAAAGTTTTTAGTATCTTATGATTTTTAGTATCGAAACCCTAAATAACACGTAAAAATTAGTGTTTTGGATATATAGCGAAAGGCTTCACAGTTAAAAAATTATATTTTGTTCCTTACATCATCCCAGATAATATATTCCTAATCTATCTATATATTTATTTATTTAATTTTTTATTTCATTGGAGATGATTTCTTTTTCATTTTTGTTTCACTCTTGACTGGCAGATGTGATTTTGTAGAATTACACAAAAGCCCCAATAAATCACAACTAATTGTACGAGTGTGCAGTTTATGTTATCCTAATTCACACGCAAAAACTCTATTTAGCGCAAGAAGATAGACACAAAATGCATAATTGTTTATTTGATTTTAGTGCACCACATATGAACTTGTCAAAGAATGTATTTAGCCTTTTACCACCTATTTTTTCCAAACTCAAGAATTTATTGGGATCCTTCCTAGATATGATTATACTGTCTTTCTTCTACAATTATAGATTTTATGTGATTTGAAAATTTATATTTATTATGTATTTTTAATGCTTATTTTTATTCGATAAATAAATTTATTTACTAATTCAAAATTCGCTAAATTTGTTTATATTATCACAAAAAAAAAAAATGGAAATTCGTAACTCTGAATTGACTTATTACTGACTTGTTGCAGGTTAAACAAATCCTTTTAGATCAAACTGCCCTTATACATTTTCACATACGGTAATGCATGTGAGGAGGCACATTTTTACCCTTAGAACGATAGTTTGGTAAAGAAAAAATTGTTTGATTTGTAATAAGTTAGTAGTGAGTCAATCGAGGATAAATATGGATTTTAATTCATTTTTTTGTATTAATATCAGATAAAATTTTGACTAACGAATAGGTCTATGTGTTAGACGAAAACAAATATCAAAAGTACTATATGTAATTTTTCAAACGATATAAAGTTTATGTATAATTACACCAAATTTCAAGATATGACAGTGTAATTATCCTTTTTCAATATACAATCATGATTCCATGCTAATTACATTTCTCACCCTCAACTTTTGGATTTTCCCAAAGTTGAAGGCCCAAATATAAACTACGAGGAAGTAAGTGGTGAGGAGGTAAGTGGTGAGAAAAGAGTGATGAAATCTTTTGAGAATGTGCGAAAACAATAAATAAAGGGAAACATTGGAATTGTTAAGAATGGAAATTTCCTTAGTTTCATAAAAATGGAAATAATTTGATTTCAGGGGCAAAAATTGGCAAAGTCAAATCTTGAAAAGAGGAGGTGGGGATGGGATAAAAAAGAAGGATAAAAAAAGAAAAAGAATAAAATAAAAAAAAAAAAAACCAAAGAAAAGGAAAATCCGCTCTTCTGAACTGCCCATTGGAAAGCATAATCAGGCCCATGGTTTTCCATTCTGCTCTACCCCGCACCCCCACATATATACCTCCCCACCCCCCTCCCCCCGCATTTATACGCCCCAACCCCATCAACTTTGCTGCTTCAAATTTATACATAGACATATACAAGAAGAAGATGTGAAAAAATCACATCTCTGTCAGTCTTTTCATTCTACAGAGACTGCTGAATACATAGTTTTACTGTAGCGTTAGAACCTGGAAATATCATGTCAAAATTCCAATTATAGATAGAGAACAGAACTGCTCTGTTTTACCCCGTTTCTTGAGTGTTTCCTGTTTTCCGGGATAAAAAGAGGCCTGCCCATTTCTTGTTATGTTTGTGGGCTTTTGCTGTAGGACCCGGATCAGAATTTTGCATTTTCCTTTGTGATTTGGATTGTCCGTATCGAAATTTGGTCCCTGTTTTCTGTTTTCTTTTCCAATTTTGCTGCTCTGTCTTTATCATAATCAAGACTTGGAATTTTTGTGATATTTTTGGATGCAAATGGGGATTGAGCAAAGCGGGAGGGGTGGGAAAGGTAAGGTGAGTAATGAGTCGAAGAAGGGCAAGCGGAGACAGAGGAAATTGTCTCCAGTTCAGAGGCTGTATGAGATTTGCAAGGAAGTGTTTGCTGATTGTGGCCCTGGCATTGTTCCATCCCCTGAAAAAGTAGAAAAGCTTGCTGCTCTTTTGGGTACTAAATCAACCTTTTCTTTTGCACTTCATGTTATTCTAATTGTGGTGTGCATTTCTGCCAATGAACACTCAGCACCCTTTCTGCAGTTAGTCTGGTTTACGTATCTGATACAGCGCTCGTAACTGAAAAGCATATCAATCCAATCCAATATAAAAAATTGCATCTTGATGATGCCATTGGTGTGGCTCATATGATGTTTATCAATGTGGGACGATCAAGTTGTATCTTGAGGTTTTGCAACTTGCTGAGGGGCAAAAGTTGTTTCCTAACTTTTATGCTTAAGTCCTGGAATATTTACTATAGCTGGTCAACTCTAGGCCGAGCTATGAATGTAGCATAAAGTACAAGCCTTAAGCAGCAGTAGTTTCTGTGTCATTGACAGAATGGTAGTTGCTTTTCTGTGCTTCTGTGGGTGGTATCTGGACTTCTGATAATGACTCTCTGATTTTATTTCAGATTTTGCCTTTTTTGAGTTCATTTTGTTCTTATGTTTTTGTCCTTGTTTTTTATTCCATTTAGCGTACCATGCCCTTGGAGATTGTGTATTTAAAGCACACAATTTTACTGGCTAGATCGACAATGCCATGTAAACTTACAACTCCTGAAACATTTCCGAGGTACAAGGCCTGGAAAATTTCAGCATCATATGAAGTTTTTCTGATCCCAATGCTATCAACATTTTGGAAGCAGCTTCATGCATCACTGATGTTTTTATTTCAAGTTTCAACAAAATATTATGAAAATTTTGGTTTGTAGAACTTTTCAACATAAAATATCCTGCCTTAAAGTTGTCTCATCTTCCAATTCCGATTGCCAAATATTTGGGAGGGCTTGCCCTTTCCTTTACAATGACCTGCTTAATTTCCTGTATGCAGTGCAGCCGGGTGTGGGATGATGAGGCGGACGAAGCTAGTCTAATTTAAGTGAAACTTGTTGTTTCTACATTCATCTACACCATTCTGTAAATCCATGACATGTTATATGCCATGGAAGATAAGTTGAAATTTCCATCTGGTATTTATACTTGGCCTTTGTGTGGATGTCTCTGCAAAAAATCATTAATTCTTGTATTAGCATTTTCAAATGAGTTTCTGTGGTGAATTAGAAGGATGTCGCATTGAGGAAAGGAAGCTGGACTTTAGCTTAAGGGTTTTGGATATGTTTCTTTGTCTAATCTTTTTTCTTTGGGAGTGTGATAAGAGGACCTGGGGCCTACAAACAAATAAAATTGCAATCCGGTGTGCTTGCAGATAGGCAACTTGCCGTCTTATTTCTTTTGTTTGGAAGTTTTCGTCTAGTCTAAACAAGTCGAAAACTGTGCAGATGGGATAACTCAAGTGGATGTCGGCCTACGGCCGAGTATGCCGTTTTTCAGCAGTGAGCGAGCCCCTGTCATAACGTATCTGCACCTCCATGAGTGTGACAAATTCTCAGTATGTAGTCTGCTTTCTTCCTCCAATGACAAACCCAACCACTCTCCCCGATCCCGAACGCCCATTTGTATTCTTTATATTTGATTATGGTCTTTATCTCTTGAATCATTACAGATTGGAATTTTCTGCTTGCCCCCAACAAGTGTCATTCCACTTCATAACCATCCTGGAATGACAGTTTTCAGTAAGCTTCTCTTTGGTACAATGCATATCAAGTCCTATGACTGGTCAGATGAGGTGGATAAGAATGCCGACGGCACAATGGCAAATGGTATAGATCCAAAAAGTATGTCCAACTGATGTTCTACCTTTACTAATTTAATTTGTAAAATTACTTTGGGTATTTGGAAAAATCAGATCTTTTTTTTTATTGAACACAATTTATTATCTAAAATGTCTTTCTGCCATGCTTAAAAAGAAATATATATATCCATTACTCCAGCCTTGTTTCGTGAACAAGGTATTGGTCCCACTAGTTGGATTTTTAGTTGGATAGTTTTGATTAGTACGTGGTTTTTCAACCCTTTTGAATTCAACAATAGATTTATGAAGTTTTGTCCAGAACTATACTTCTTTGACCATAATGTCCTCATCTGGTGAACTTTTCATCCAAGGCCTGACCAAAATTATTTGGTCGTCTTCTTTTTATCTTCCCCAATTCAAATTTGGAGTCACCTAATTAATAGTATTTGAATCTCTCTTAACGTAAATATATTGGATTAAAGACCTCTAGATGAACATGTAATCTTTTTTGGGGCTATGCGGACCCTCCCTAACAATTTCATTGCATCCCACTTCTACTGCTTTCCTAATTAAGCCGTAGTCATCCTGCCCATCAATCCTGAAAGGTGGTCCTATTTCTCAGTTTTTGGTTTGTTTGCTGATTCAGGTTATCCAGATGGACTACGGCTGGCCAAGCTTAAGGTCAATTCCGAGTTCACAGCCCCTTGTGGACCTTCCATTCTCTATCCGGCTGATGGTGGAAACATGCACTGCTTCACTGCCAGGACGGCCTGTGCTGTGCTGGATGTGCTTGGCCCTCCATACTGTGATCCTGAGGGTCGCCATTGTCAGTACTATTATGATTACCCGTTTGGCAGTTTTTCAGGTAATATAGAATATGTCAGTGCAAATGTCTAGATGTTCAAGATTAGGCAAGTGAAATCCATATGTTTGCTTTCTCACAATGGAAATGCTCATTCTTGTTTGGAATACAGTTGAAAATGTGTCGGTTCTGGCGGAAGGAGAGGAGGGGTATGCATGGCTGAAGGAAAGGGAAAAACCTGAAGACTTGTCGGTAGTCGGAGTGCCGTACAGTGGACCAAAGATAGCAAGAAAATGAGTTGAACAAGGAAAGGAAGCTTGGGATAGATGTTGACAGAAGTTGCTTGCAGCAATGTTGGTAGGGAGGGAGCTTTTGTTTCTCAACTTTATTCACCTTCGTTCCTTTCAATTTGTCTCTTTTCTTGATTTCTGGGAAAAAGGGTGTATCTATCTTTCTTTCCCTTTGTTTAGAAAGTTTGATGTGTACATATTTAGAACGAGACTTAAACCAATTGAGCTTCCAATATGCACATAAGAGAGTGATTTTCACAGTGCACTGAGGGAAATTGTGAAATTGCAGCCCTCTCTCTTTTATATTTCTATTATTCTTCACTTTTCTTTTCTTTTTTTAATAACAATAATTGTCTTTATTGGTTTATCGGGTTATGATCGTTTCGTTTGGTCTTTTGATATTTAAAAAAATATTCTAGATGATGGTACCTCGATTTTTTTTATTCTTTTAAGAATTTTTAAATTTTTGTTTGTGACAAATTTTTTTGAATTATGTTTTAAATATATTTTATTATTTTAAAGATATCTATCACTTTAATTGTAACTTTTTTATTTTATTTTTATATAATACTTTTACACATCACATCAAAAAATTATCGTATCACTATGTATTATTTCATATTCCATCAGATATTAGGGAAAAAAAACTCAATGAAATTTCTTTTGTTTTATTTTATTTATCTAATAAAACCACAAGCTATCAGAGTTTAAGAATTTCAAATTTCTAATATACATTATTCTTAGAGCAATATGGTGTGGGGTAATGGGCCGATTTCTCTTAAGTCCAAACACCAGTAGTTGAAACCTGATCGCTGCGGTATGTATGCACGATATTAGGTCATTCGTGTGCACAACTGTCAATCTCTCGAGGAATTCCACATATTGGATTTAATCGTATGTACATATGTGCAAGGATGCCACACACAAGGTGCTGCCTCCAGACACCATTCGCCAACCGTCTCCCCACGTAGGTGATTCGGAAGGATGCCAGACGCAAGGTGCTGTTTCCACACACCATTTGCCACCCTTCTCCGCACATAAGCGCGGTGGAAGTATGCCATAAGCAAGGTGCTGATCCACACACCATTTCCGCACATAAGCGCTGTGGAAGGATTCTGTATGCAAGGTGCTGCCTCCGCACACCATTTGCCGACCATCTCCGCACATAGGCGCTCAGTTCATCCATGCATGCATATTTGTTTGCCGACTTCCACTAGGTCCCCGCACGCAAGCCCAAACGCCGACGTATATTCTTTGTAATGGGGTAAAGCCAATATTGACGACAGCTGATCTCAAAAAAGAAAAAATGAACAAATAGAATGGCCATCTTGCCTCGTGATTGATGGGCAAGCAGACGGATAGCATCAAAGTTTGAATCTCTGATTACTAAGAATACCATGAAAGTGAAACAATCACAAATTTCCAAGATTCCAATATTGTCTTTGATGACCCAATCCAAGCCCACCCACATTACTCGCGTCCTACGTAGTAACTTCGTAATCCCCCCAAAACTCCGCGGATCTTCCTCTATTTTTTAAGTTTCACTTTTGATTCAGCAGCTGCCATATTAACTTCAATCACCCACTTCTAACCTGAAAATCGCGCGACACATCAACTAACGTATTAGCAAAATCGTTATTTCAAATATGAGTCTCAAATATAATTCTTGATTTCTCAAAAGATTGAGTGACCAACCGTAGAAAGATATGAAGTAGGAAAAAAGATATAAAAATTAAATTATATTTTTACTTAATATATAATTAACTAAAAATTAATCACACTCAATAATTTCATTTCAACGGTGACATCTGATTTTTATTATTTAAATATAATATACTGCACGTAGACGCATTCATACAATTTAATTAATTAAATTTGTATGACTATTGAAATTTAAAATAAATAAATAAAATTAAAAATTGAGAAGTTGCAGACCGTGTCCCCATCATGGGAGCTTGCAATAACAATAAGAGAAATTACATTAACAAACATTATATTTAAAGACTATGTTTGTGTACAAGTTGACCTTAATTTACGATTGAGTATATATAGGTGTCACCATATTAAACTATATTAATTAGGTCAATGATCCTAAAATGTAGTCTTTCTTTCTCTTAATTATATATTTTTCGTTTTACCCACCACATTTTTTGAATTTCCAACTGTTTAGACAATATTTAATTTATACTAATATAAAAACAAAAGATAATTTTCAATCACAAGCGACGATTTGTGACATTAGTACATTAATTTTTTTAATTGTGTCAATAATATTTTTAGATTATTATTTTTTGAAATATGATATGTTGGTTTATATATTTTTATTTATAATATATTTTAAAACGTAAAAGATTATTAATTATATACACACACCAGAAACAACGTGCTATATCGACTAGTTAATCAAATGCAAACCCAAGTCCGAGCTTTCAAATAGTTAATCAAACGCCTAATAATCTAACATAATTGACTACAACTTTATAGATTAATTGCAACTTGGCCGTAAAGTCTCCACGTAGTCATTGAAAAAAGTTATTATATACTCTTGATATTTGTTGTAATTATGAAAAATTTCTCATAGAATGTGTAAAAATAAATAAAATATAAAAAAGAATCTTTTACTACACAAAAAGTATAAAAATATATGTTTCATAGCATAACAATATATATAACACAAGAATATATAATATAAATTTACACATAGTAGTATTTGAACTTTTTCTTTAGGGTGTTTTTGTCTTTTTTTTTTATAATTTTTCAATTAAGCGTGCAAACTTTTACAAACTCAATGTCTGTAAATGTAATTTCTGACCTATCAGGGAACTTTTTGTAATTAGACAAACTTCTAGGGGTTTTGGTGTAATTTATCCATAAAATAAAAGCTTGCATGTATTAAGTTGATTTATCGTACGCGTAGTAGGACCACCACTAATCAAATAATTAATTACTACAACTGCAAGATCAATATCGTCTTAGTACTATTAAATACCTGGAGAGATTGATGGCCATTTTATACATATATTGAGAAAATCATAAATAAAGATATATATATATATATGTACTAATAAAATAAGAATAGTTTGAAACTAATTAATTTTGAGATTTTCAAAGATGTGAAATCAGATCTTTCGAAGTCGTAGAGTACTGTTCTTATTAAATTAGTTAAACAAGTTGATTAATCACTCTTAATTTCATTTTACTGAGTTCTATAATGATCATAGTCTTCTGTAGTTGTTAGAGAAACTGTGTAAATTATACTTGAGCAACCACTTCCAGTCTCATACGACGTTTCTTGAATTCGGAAAGCTGTGTACTGATCATCAAGGTTTCTCATGCAGGAACGAAGAATCTTAACAAAAAGAGAAAAAAAATTCAAATAAATCATAATTCAGCTCGGTGTCGTGCTAATCAGGTGTTTCGGTAGATCTGAACTAATTAGATTAATCGTGTAATAAGTATACAGCTAAGGAGATGAGGGTTGTCTACACTAGCTGTGTCAAGAAAATCTTAGACTAGGATGAAACAAGAGTTTACTTACCCTTGTACTAACAATGTGAATGCTTCAAACTTATGTTGTACTAAACTCCAAGTTTGAAGAGATAAATAATGCATGATATTAAAGGTAGTAGACGATGACTGCCGTATTATCCGTTGCTCCGCTACAAAGTCCACAACCCCATCTGTCACCAGTGTTTTTGAAGTCAATTCTTCGATAATTTAATGTAAATAACAAAGAATCTCCTCAATAAATTTTCAACTCCATGTGTGATAAAAATATCCGGTATGATGATGCTATGAGCTATGTAGGCGAACAGTTGACATTTTGAAATCTCTCTCTGTGTGTTTACAATGGCCATAGGACTTAAGATTTAATATCACATAAATAAAGGATTAAATATGAAAGAACCACGTTGATTAGATAAAGACTTTGTTGTATAAGAAGCATACAAGTTGAGCACATTTCAAAGTATACAAATTCCTGGCAAGAGAGAGAGAGAGAGAGAGAGAGTTCTTCTCAGCAATGGGAGATGTGATGGGATGTAAAGTAAGTGATGACGAAAGGATAAACATGAATGGAACCTGCAAAAGCAGTGAAAATTCAAAGTATACAAATTCCTGGCAAGAGAGAGAGAGAGAGAGAGAGAGTTCTTCTCAGCAATGGGAGATGTGATGGGATGTAAAGTAAGTGATGACGAAAGGATAAACATGAATGGAACCTGCAAAAGCAGTGAAGATGTTATTAAGGTAGAGAAAATATTTCGAGTTTTTTCGATGTTCATGCATCGCTCTCCACATGATCTGCAATCCCTTTATTTTCCTAACTTTCTTTTGTTTTCTACTTTGATCATGCAGGGAGATGATGAAATCGAATCGACTGAGACAGAACTGAGAGGAGTCAGAGAAGAAAACTTGAGACTGAAAAACCTGCTGCAACAAATAGGGAAGGATTACAAGGCGCTGGAAATGCGATTCGTCGATATTTTCCAGCAAGAGTCCAAGAAAAACGGAAGCCCGATTATCGTTGCACCTGCTGAGGATGATCAAGAACAAGAACTCGTATCTCTTCGCCTCGGAACAAGTGTTGAGCCCAAAAAGGAAGATGTTCATGTTGCAAGTGGTAGCAGTAGCAGCTGCTGCAAAGTTATCTGTGAAAATGGTGAACTTAAGCTTGGAATGGACTACAGCCTTGGACGGCTGGAAACTGATGATGGCTCCATGGCTTTCAGAAAGAATCCAGGCCCTGATAATTGTAGCTTCACAGGTAAAAAGGAAGAGGATAAGGCAGGAGAAAAATGGCCACCGGGTAATGGTTTGAAGACGCAGAGAAGTGGGGATGATGAACTCTCTCAGACAAGCGTGAAGAGAGCAAGAGTTTGTGTAAGAGCAAGATGCGATACCCCAACGGTAAGTACAAATGTTTTGCAATTTTTTTCTTTAAATTGAGTTGTGATTTTTAATCTTTCTGATGAAAAATCAAATAACGGAGTTTTCCATGTTTATTGTAGATGAATGATGGGTGCCAGTGGAGAAAATACGGGCAGAAAATTGCAAAGGGAAATCCCTGTCCGCGGGCTTATTATCGCTGCACAGTTTCTCCAACATGCCCCGTCAGGAAACAGGTAGCTTTTTTTTTCCAACATGTAGTCTAAGTAATTAGTGCTGGGCCATGATTGGGAAAATAAGAAGATTAATTAGACACTTTCGGATATGATAGAGAATTGTTAGTACCCTCTAAATAGAAAAAAAGATGAGGAGAACCAGGAATTTGTTCCTCAGCATTTTTGTGATCTTTGCCCAATTTTCTCCATTTCAGGTGCAACGATGTGCGGAAGACATGTCTATCTTGATCACAACCTACGAAGGCACTCACAACCACCCACTACCCATGTCGGCCACCGCCATGGCTTCCACTACCTCCGCAGCAGCTTCCATGCTCCTCTCTGGCTCCTCCACTTCCCAGCCATCGGCCACCGCAGCTCCAAGCACCCATCTTTACGGACCACCAACTTTCTATCCTTTTGATAACTCCAGAACTCAACCTTATTTCTTGCCCAACTCTTCATCAGCTCCCTTCCCCACAATAACTCTAGATCTGACCACCAATCCTGCAACCACACAAGGTGGCTTTGGCCTGTATTCCTCGACATCTCGACTGAATCCTAGAGTTCCTACGACAAACCTAAGCTTTTCTTCAGTGGATTCTAACATGGGATCAACGACGGTTTGGGGCAGCGGAGGGTCTTCTTATGGGACATTTCCCTATAACAAAGATCACCATTTTTTGCTGCCCGGAAAACCAGCCCAAGAACTGAAGTTCCAATCCTACTTTGAAATGTTTAACCACGCTTCCTCCCAACAGGCTCTAACAGAAACGTTGACCAAGGTAATCACATCTGATCCGAGCTTTCGATCAGTAATAGCAGCCGCAATCTCATCAATGGCTGCTAATGGAGGTACTGGAAAACTGAACAATTATGAGAAGGGGGAAAATCTTGGCTGAACATACTCGAACAAATCGGTACCTTTTGAATCCATAAATTAGAAGGCTGCATCTTCAACAGTTTCCACTTTGCAGTTCTATTGAATGGAAAATCAAGAACCAACTGGTTGTGGATTTTTGGGATTTTCAACCAGGGATGATCATGAGTTCTTGATTAGCCAGCATGGGTTTTCGTCAGAACACACAATGTAAATAAATTTGGTTTTGTGTTCCAGCTTAGTGAGATGAAAAGAGTGAGATATTTATTCCAGCCCTCCATATTTTAGTCTCATACATATAGAGCGCTGGAATGAATATTTGATTTGTATTTATCAGTATTGAAATGAAATAAAGGCGTAGGTAGCAACTGCATCAGGTTTCAGAAATGATCTGCACAGACTATCATTTGGTTCACACAGATTCCATCAATATTTGATAGCTGATGCCATCCACAGGTAGAAACAAATGAACACCTAATACCGCAATCTAAGATTTTAGTGTGCCTGTCAATGTGTACAAAGTGTGTTACACTCGAGTTCTCCAGGAGAGCAACTTAGAAAAGTCATTGAAAGGCCATCAAGAATGGACCTGAAAAGTGACACTACTGCTTTCTTTAACATCTTCCTGGACCACGAGGTTGAAAATTGCAGTGCCCTGTTACTGGCTAGAAATCCATCATCATCGAACCGGACTACTGTAGAAATATAACATTGAATCTTTACATAATTAAGATAATGCCCCACCTTTAGAAGCTTCATGAGGAGCCGTTGATATTTAATTTTCCCAACTATTGGGAATTTTCAAACATTAAGATGAGATTCTTTAAGTTCAGGTGATAGGTTCAATTAGCAGTACTCACCATTCTCCATACCCTCACTGCAAACCTGCTCGCTATATGTCTTTCAAGTGCGTTTTTGTTTAATAAAGCTAGTTCAACCTTCACAAGAAAACTGGTGTAGTCAAGTTTCATACTAAAAGGATTTAGTCAAGCCGGATTTTGAGGGGCACAGAAAAGATCAACCCATGTAGTTTCCAAACTTTTCCACTGTTGGATAACACAAACATCATTTATAAAGAATGTTGTGAATATTGTTCAGGAGTGAACCCCCTTTCTTTCAAGTTCCGGTCATATATGTCATCAACTTTCCACAGCTAACTCAAAAATGTAATGCCTTTGGCACATAGTAACTTCTACAAAAGCAAAAAACTTAGATGATTACAATGTTTAAGTACAATTCTCTACAAAACACTGCATTTCAAGAACCCTTCAATAGCTCATGGAAGGCCTCCTGGGGTATGTCGACAGACCCAACACGTTTCATGCGCTTCTTGCCTTCTTTTTGCTTTTCCAGCAATTTCCTTTTCCTAGTAACATCCCCTCCGTAACATTTGGCAAGGACATTTTTCCTCATAGCAGAAATCCTAAAGAACATTACCAGAAAAAGGAAACAAGAAGTCAGATCCATAACAGAAAAAGAAAATAAGAAAAAAGAAAAGAAGCAAAGACTTACGTCTCCCTGGCGATGACCTTCGATCCAATAGCTGCTTGTATGGTTATCTCAAACATTTGCCTGTTCAATAAAGTATTACAATAGTCCGCACGTGTCAAAACAGAATCACAAATACGAAAAATTAACATTGAATTGGATGACCTGTCTATAAACTTCTTCAGCTTCTCCACAAGTTCACGACCAACACGTTGTGCCTTCAGTCTATGAACTATCGTCGCCATAGCATCAACAGGTTGTCCATTTAATAGAATATCAAGTTTCACTAAGTCAGAGGCCTGGTAGCTGTTAAGAACCCATTATAAATACACTCACGTTATTTATTCGTGTCCAACTCAATGGAAATATAGCTTTGCAGACTGGACAGCTGGGCAGGACTCATATGTATTTGACAGCCAGAGCAAGTATGTCAGGTCTGAGGGCGGGAAACGAAAAGAGAATCAATACTTACTCTGATTCCTCATAATCAAAAGATGCATATCCTGAAGTTATACTCTTTAGTTCATTGTAAAAGTCAACAACAATTTCCCTCAGTGGTAACCGGTACTTCATGAGAGCTCTTTGACTGCACATGAACCAAAATTCTAAGTGTAAAACATCTAGCAGAGCAAGAGATAAGCACAGTAATTATGAACATATGATACAAGATAAATCATGACCACTGGATTCCACCTCAGAGGAATTCTCATGGCACTCAACATGAGCAAGCAAGCAATAGTTTTGAGACCAAATTAACTCATAAACTATTTTCCACTTTGTGTGTGCACAAGAGCAAACATCTCTTCCCACTATACAAAAGGAATCATCACTTTTTACTTCAGACACTGTTTGTAACTCTGCCAAGGACAAAAACTTTCAAACACTTTTTGGTTAAGTTCAGCCCAGGCTCCATTCAGATTGGTGTAATTAAATATGAAGAAAACTGCTTAGGAGTAATACTAAAATGATTCTAGCATGACCTTTGTAATACAAAAAATTGTCCAATTTCTTGCATAAGGGTCATTGATGCACATTTATAAGAATCTGAATAAACAAGTACTCCTAGCACAGGACAAATACTTCAGAGAACCTTTATCATTGTTTCAGCAAGACCTGAGAAAGGAATAAATTGTCAAACATTTAGGAGTTTATCCTTTTAGCAACTTTCACCTGTCAATGAATGAGTACTCCAACTGCTCGCCTCGCCGTTCCGAACAAAGGGTAATAATGGAGCCAACGTACCTTCAGGTAATAGTAGTAAAGTTCTTTTTAATTCATTGATGAATCTGAAGAGTAAAGAGGTCTATTCAGACATTGAGAAGAGGATTAATTAGGACCATGTAGAGCTCGAGAGCTTACTCACTAGGAATTATAATAGTTGCTATTACAGTAGGTTCCCAACAAGCTGTTACTCGTTGTTTAGGATTTGAAGGCAGCATAGCAGGGTTCTGAATATGTACTTTACTATTAAGAAAAGACAAATCCATGGATTGTTATATAGCACAAAAATGAACCCAAACGGCAATATGGAAAATAAGCCACACACCTCCCATCTGAATACTCAAAAATATATGGCACAGTAGGAACGGTGGAAATCACATGAGCTCCATGCTCCTGTTTTCAGACATTATTAGAAAATATAGTTATTCTAAATGTAAAAGCCATTTCATGTAAAAAGTTTGATTACAGCTACTTCACCGTATCTAGCCAGAAACAAAAATCTGACAATAGTTAATGCATGACAACTCGTTTTTGCTTTTTCCTCAAAGTTTTGACAATTATGCCAATAAAATGAGGGTCGTATTCAGAATGTCTACAAAATTTATTTCTGAAAGGGAACAGGATTAGGACGTTGGAGCAGATAAGATTCTATGTCGAGATCAGATGTTGTATAGAGAGAACTCCATTTTTGGCCTGCAGCACCTAGCAAAATTAATTCTTTCACTAAAGACATGACCACTTTGACAGAGTGTCCCAAACTGATGCTTGATTAGTACATAGTTGTAAATACAAAAGACGGGGGAAAAAGACCCGTCATGCTGATGAATTCGTATGTTCCCATGGTGGGCATATTGGCTCAAGAAGAACTTAGAGAAGGAACATTTTCATCCATATACTATAGTATCATTAATGTATTAGACTGAAGGACTATTTAACAACTCATAAATGGCATGAAACTTCAAGATAGCAAGATTCATTAGTACGTAGCAAATTTTTTACTCTTCCTCAAAGTGTTGTATATTACAGGAGGGGGCCACAAAAGTTACTACAGTAGCATGAAATATAGATTTAGACTCATAAAATGTTAAAAGAATCTGCAAATTCACTTATGCTGTGTGTTTCCTGACAGAATAAAAATAGCAACCACTACTTGAAAAACTATGCAAATTGGAAATGTCTTGTTACTTGCTGGAGAAAGCCATTGGAAAAAGTAGCTGGAACAAACCTGTTCAAGTCGTTGATGGAAAACATCCATATGGAGCAAGCCCAAGAAACCACATCTGTTACACCCAAGAAATCATCAGAACAGAAACATTGATCTTTAGCAATATATGTAGTTTGTCCTCACCTGAACCCCAAGCCAAGTGCTGTGCTACTCTCCTTCGTAACAGATACACTGGCATCATTGCAAGTGAGTCTTTCAATGGCATGACTAAGTGCTTCAAAATCAGATCCGTCAGCTGGATATAGACCAGCAAATACCATATGTTTTACCGGCTTGAAACCTTCAATATCAAGAAACAAAACAAAATTAAGTAAAAGAAAGTACACAAATGATATTGGAAATTCACTATTGCGACAAGGGATATCATATGCAGCCAATGCAACTTGAGTAGCTAATCAAAATAAGTTTACCAGTGAAATACTGCATAAAAGTTTTCCTTTCCAGGTATAGGGTCATCAGTCATGTCCATCATAAGCATGGGAAATACTTTACCTGGAAGGGCCTTTACAGTGCTTCGAGTATGATAAAGGGTATCTCCAACACGTGCCTCTTTAGTCGACCGCATCCCGCTGACAACATATCCCACTTGCCCAGTTAAAAGGACTCCAGTCTGAGTCAGTTCTGGGTGCATGATTCCAACATCTAAAACTTCATAAGATTGACCAGTTGCAGCAGAAGAAATCTTTTCACCCTTCCGCATAGCCCCATCAACAACCGCCACATGGCAGATAACTCCTTTATATTCATCATAGTAAGAATCCAGCAAAAGCATGCGTAAAGGTGAGCTACTATCCCCAGGAGGAGGTGGTATTCGCTCTATCACAGCAGGAAGGACCTGCTCGAGACCTTGACCTGTCTTCGCTGATGTTAACAGAGCTTCCTTTGGATCAAGATCAAAAATAGATTTCAGCTGTTCTTTCACACGATCTGGGTCAGCTGTTGGCTGATCAATTTTGTTAATGACAGGAATTATAGTGAGGTTTGCTTCAAAAGCAAGATAGAAGTTTGCAACTGTTTGTGCCTGGACACCTTGAGCTGCGTCAACAACAAGAAGGACACCCTGGCAAGCTGCCAGAGATCTTGACACTTCATAGTTAAAATCCACATGTCCAGGTGTGTCAATCAGGTTCAGCAAGAATTTTGTGTCAGTACCAAGGAAATTGTGCTGATGAAACATAGTGGCTGTCTGAGCCTTAACAGTTATTCCCCGCTCTCTTTCAACCTAGGACAACCAAAATCATCCCAAAAAGTAACAAGTCACGTGTATAAACATCAACAAAACATATTCCTGCGTAGACATGATTCAGTTATTCGCTTAGTTTGGTCATATAACTTTATCTCCAAACTACAAAATTTGGAATCATTATCCTGTATTGATCAAGATAGAAAACCATCACACCATTGTATATAAATGGAGTTGAAATATGCCTAGAAACTTTTTAAAGTTGAAGTAGATTGCTTGTTACTGCCTTCTGTTCTTGCGTTGAAAATTGCCTAGAATTTACTAAAAATTATCTCAAAAAGGTTGAGCTTGCATTTTGATCCCTCCTAAAGATAAATAAAATAAAAGGAAAAACATTCCCATCTCATTGCCACATTTTCGATAGACCGTTGCCCAACTAATTTTTTTTTAAAATCAGCAAGCAGTTACAAGAAGCTCAGTGCTGATGTATCTTTAATCACAGATAACACCAATCAAATTCCAGCTTTCTTTCCGCTTAATCATTCTCTTAAACATGCGTGTCCTACACAGTATAACACATAGCCAACAACGCCTTAATACTCCGCTTCAATTTCAAAGCTAACTAAGCAAATAAATTCTCAAAAATCATAAATATAAATGAAAACCTGCAATTTATCCAAGTACTGAGGTTGCCCGTGGCCTTTCCTAATAGTCCCAGTGAGCTCCAAAAGACGGTCGGCGAGGGTTGACTTGCCGTGGTCAACATGGGCAATAATCGAAAAATTGCGAATTTTGTCGGGAGGGTATTGACTCAAATCTATGCTAGGGTCTTCCCTAAAATGCGACCCGAAGAAAGCACATTGAGTCCAACACAAGTATGAATTCAAATATGGGGTTGAATCAAATTTTCTGGGTATATAATAACTTGAGAAAAGATTGAAAGGGATTCCACGTGATCGTATGGTTTTTGAGGCTTTGTATAAAGAAGACATTTTTGAGAAGTTAACTCGGAACTGAGGGTTTAAATTAGGGTTTATGTTGCCCCCTACTTTGGGTGAAGAATATTGTACCTGCCATATATTCTATTCCCGCTATTCAGTTAGACTAAAATCGCATTTTACTAGGATCAAAGTAGTTACCACCACTAATTCTTTCTAAAATAATAAATCATTTATTATATAACTAGCGTGTACTCACACCCAAATGTGTGTGCATTAATTTAAAATATAAATAATCTAATTTTTATTTTTTTAAAATACATATTTTAGTTAAATAAATTAAAAATATTAAGAAGATAGAGATGGTGAGTAGTTATTTGAAGAAAGTGGGATATTGGCAGTAAGTCATTTGTAGCAGATAGGAGCTGGAAGATGAACAAAAGAACATGATGTGCAAAAAATCTTGTTAAACTATCTGTAAATAATCTGGATATGTAATTTCATCCCTGTCAAGATATGCTCCAGAAAATCTGTAAACTCTCGGCGATGGCCCTCCGATGCTTAAGTTAGAAAAGGTGGGGTCGAAAATGAGATCGAATTAGAACACAAAATATGGCGGTAAAAGTAAGTGCTGAAAACGTGTTTGAATAATCATAAATGAGGCTATTTATACTTGTACGGTACCCTCTATATGTGTGACACGTGGCTCCAATGACAGCGGGCCACGTCACCCCCTGTATAGACCTGCTACCGCTGCTGCTGTCTCTGTCCACTGGGTCCCACCTACGCAGTCATAGGGTACATGTAGAGTGCTAAAAATAGGTAAAAATAGGGGGGTATTTATGTAATTATGTAATTTCCGTCATCATGGACAATGCCTAAAACTATGTGAGTAATAACCAGAATCTTAGAAACATAGGATTAGTTGAGTTTTGAAATGGATAATAATTGGAACTTCCAATGTTTTAGTGTAATGTCTTTTGGTTCCAAGTGATGATTTACCATTGCTCTTATTGATATCTTCTTTACAAATACAGTCGCTGCTCTGTCATCCCTATCCAAATTCACCTGCAAACTCTGAAGCTGCGCGTGGTTGTTTAGTGAAAACAAGCGTGATTTCAACAGGAGATTGTTGAGCAGAGCTGGACAGCAGATTAACCATTCCATCTAAAGGTTGTAGCAAAGGGTGATCACAGAACATAAGAAAGCTGCTTTGGAAGATCCTTTCTTGTGGTTAATGGCTCAGTCTCTGTGAAATGTTTCTTTTAGTGTCGTTGCTATATGAGTGAGTCTTGTAGTTGGGAAAAAGCATTGTAATGAATGGCCTTTTTTTTTTTAAATAATATATATAGATAAAATTAATCAAATTTATACCTCCGATCAATTCACCAACTATGTTATTAATCATTAACTAACAAATTACAAACTCTATCAACTAGCAATAATCTCTATTGTAGAAGAGAACACATTTCTACATATCTGTCTTGGGTGGTTGGTTTGCCAGTAGAGCTCGGCCTCAGTACGTCAGTAACGTTATGAACATTTATTGTAATCATTTTCAGGAATATGAAGTACGAATTTAGGTTATCTTGAGCTTTCATCTGCTCCATCGGCAGATGTGATTGTATCAGCAGATTGAATGAAAAATGTAGAGGACTTTTTCACTCTCCCATTTATCTTGCGAGACAGTAACTAATATTACTTGATAAAAATAATTTCCAGCTGTCAACCTGTATTCCCTCCGGTGGATGATTTGAGTCGCTGTAATTAGCTTGCTAGTTGTTTTTGGACAATAGGACATTTTTCAAGAATCTTGGCAGAGGTTTCTCTTCAACTTGAGGAATCCTGCCTGTTTGTGTTTGTAGTGAAGACATGGACCCTTTTCAAACCAGTGGGTTAAACTACCAGTTTTTGTAGTCCTAAAAGGGTGTGCATTGTTAGAGACAGGGGCAGAATTTCTACCATGTTTCACCCATAACAGAATGGTTGGTCGGGTTGTGATCCACTCTCAATTTCTGCCAGAAATGCAAATCCAGTACCTGTATGTGTGGTGTGTGAGTTGGAAGGAGAGAGTAGAGGTGGTTGCACTAGCATTCAACCCAGACGGAAGGTGTCGGTGCATCCAACCGTTTCACATGGGACAGTGAGTGATGCTGGAATCGCACCCTTTCTTTAATAAGCCACGCCCCTTGATGCTGTTGTTGAGTTGTTGTTTGTGTTGTCTACTCAAATCTTTCTGATTATTTCACCTTATTATGACAGACAAACAACTCTCCCGTTTCTCTACTTATTAAAGATTCCTACATCTCCCTCCAATCATATAATCAAATCAACAGCATCTCCACCTCACTTCTCTCATTTATATACGCTGACTACACTCCCTGTCTCCAATTAAAAGTCCATCTCATGTTGTTAGCAGAAGCAAACAATGATGTTGTGTATAAACAGACAGTAAATGAAAGAGGAGTTGGTTTGGTGCAACTAATCAACCAAAATTGATGACATGCCCCACAACTTACCTGCACCCCCCCCCCCCCCCCCCCCCCCCCCCCCCCCGCCTATCAATCAATTTAACCACCTCATCCATCCTTCCCACAAAAATCCCAAGTACGAAATTCCGGTTCATGTCTTTTCTTATTTTCCTCAATACACAAAGACACTGAGGAATTGAATGAATGGAGTTCATTTCTCAAAAGTACAGTGTGGAACTAATAATTCCGTGCAGCTTTTACTACACAAAATTTAACCAAAACCAATATCAACGAAAAAAGTTATCTGGAACTATGTCTTGACAGCGCTTTTATGTTTTAGAGATAATACGGCATCGTTCCGAGACCCGGAAATTTTCAAATTCTTTCCTAAAATATCATATGGCACACTCACCAACTTTACTAAAAGACACTGTATGACTGCAGGCCTACTCATTCATTCCCAACGCTCCCATATACACTACTGCACATACTCTATTGTGTGTGTATAATTCTCTCTCCATTTCTGTGCTTCCTAGAGAGAGAAAGTTAATGTAAAATCGTAAATATCATTGAAGGAAAGAAAGAAACAGTGGAGTGACTGAGCTGAGAGAAGGGAAGGAGGGGTCCATTTTCGTTGCCATGAGTGAATGAAACCAACTCACTAGGTATGGGCCTGTCGCTGCAGTTTTCTCGTTATGTTTACTTCCATCTCAATCAATCTTTTCACTTGAAATTTCTCCACATCTTTTTCCCCCAAAGATTTTTCCTTTCTTCTTTATATTCCTCAACTGGGGTTCTCTCTCTCTTTAGAATTTGTGGGTTTTTCAAGAAATGTGTAGCTTGGAATCTTAGGTTGAGAAAGACCCTTCTTTTTCAGGTATAGAAAATGCTAGATCTGAATCACATTGCTCGAAAATCCACTTCAGTTGTGTTTTTTCCGAGCTTCTTTGATTCTGCATCAGCCTACGTATTTATAGGGCCTTGTATATTTTGTGGGTTCTGTGCGGATCTCGCTGAATTTTTGAACTTTTGCTAACACTTTTGTGCGAAAGGTCCTTTTGGTTTGTCTGGAGGTGAACTTTGCTTCTAGTTGTTAACTTCTGACAGTTGTTTTTCTTGTTATTTTCTTCTATCGTTTTTCTATCTATCAGAAAAATGGGAGATTTTTCTTGTCGAATAAGTGGTGGGATTTTGGATTAATAAAATTGATTTCTTTTTTATGTGTGCCTTTGTTGAGTTCCTCAGTCACTTTGCTTTTGATTTATGAACATCGCCAATTTTTCATATTACACTTCTGTTCTTTCCCGGAAACAGTTTTTTTGCTTCTTCTTTTCTACATCTTGGTTCCTACATTCATCTCTGTGTCATTGTGGCTTATGGGCACTTTTCTTGTGAAAATGCAGGGATTAAGTTGGGTTGCCGTGGTCGATAGCAGTGGAGTGCTATGGGGAAGTCTGCTGGAAAATGGATCAAGACTGTACTCTTTGGAAAGAAGCATTCTAAATCTAATTTATCCAGAGTAAGAAATTGGTTGACTTAGCTATCAATATTTTTGTCTAAGCTGTTAATGTCTTTTTTACTTGTGTTGCTTTCTCATAATTTGAGGCTGATTTTAGTTCCATGGTCTAAATAACCCTCTTTTTTCTGGATTTTTTTATCATTATTATCATCCTTGTGGTGTTGACTTGGTTTGTTCTGAACATTTCTCAATGTCTTTATTCACTAAACCACCAGGATTGCTGCTACTGTCACAGATCAATTTAGTTTGTGTGAAGTTCAATTGATGACCTCCCAGCTAAAATCTTGTATTGTTAATTCTATTTTCTTTGGTTTAGTGTGGTCCGTTTAAAATGTGCGAGTACCTGGGGCTTGTCGATACTATTGCTGAGTGAAAATTATTGGAAATTTTACATCTATTGAACTTAAAATTGTAATTTCACTGATTTTCTATTTCTGCTGCTTGATCTACGGAAATATAGTACTTCCAATCAGCTTTCTGAGTATTCTGTTTGCTTGAAGATGTGATTTATATTCTCCGCTAATTTTCCTGCGTGCTGTAAACCTACTATGCTGATAATAATTGCCATTGTATATGAAGAATGTTGTCCCTGATAAGAAGAATTCTCCGAAGACACCACTAGAGGATCAAGCTGGAAAGTCCCCTGTAATATCAGACACATTTCAGTTAACTGAGAGTGGTGTGGAGACCTTGCAAGTTGAGAAGGGAACCTCTCCATGTGATAGTATTGCTTCATCTCCTGTACATCCAGGTGTAGATTCACAAAGTAAAGATGCTTTTCCTCCAGTAGATGATGCTGAGAATAGAAGACAAGATCAAGCTGCCACAAAAGCACAAGCAGCCTTTAGGGGCTACTTGGTAACGTTCTCTGGCATTGCATATTGATAGTGCTGCTTAGTATATAACTCTACCTTTTTCATCCAGTGAGAGGATTTCTGTTGACATTCTGAAGCTCGTCGACTAGACTTTCATCTTGCATTCTTCAATGAGAATGGTAAACCATTAAGGAAATACCCATCCAAGCATGGATACTTGCCACCCAAGCTCTTGTATAAATGGGGACATGTGAATATTCTCAGTGGGCATGCATATAATTTTGCCTTGTTACTATGATTTACTTTGACTTATACCGTCTTTCAACCCTGCCCACAGGCTCGTCGCGCTTTTCGTGCTCTCAAGGGTATCATAAGGCTACAAGCTCTTATTCGTGGACATCTGGTCAGGAGACAAGCTGTTGCCACTTTGCGGTGCATGCAAGCAGTTGTTAAATTCCAGGCACTGGCTCGTGGACGAAAGGTTAGACTCTCAGGTGCTGAGCCTCAAGTGCTAAAAAAGTACAATATGGGAGAACAGGTAACTCTGATTTTCTACCTGATTGATCTGCCATTCTTACTGTATCTTTCTTTCTGTTAGACGTGAGAAGGACTTTGAAATATCTTCCTTTATGTGTCTGCCTTTGATTTTTATTTATTTACTCTCTTCATGGTGAGTGCAGAGCTATTAAGTTGAGTAGAGATTGACTTAATTCACTACTAATATTTTACTGCTGTTATATTGATTCAGTAGTGTGGCTAACATCAATAACCTGTTTCGATAAATCAGGCTTTTTATCCTTGGGTTTCAACAGCTATTCTGCTTTCTTTTTGGCTCATATCATGTTATGATAGACTTTTCGGTGTCAACTTTTTCCTCTCATCTATCATCCTAGCTTTGGTGCCTCTTTGATATGTATTGGTTGTTTTGTTGGTTTCTTCTTAAGAAGTATTTATACTGAAACTTTTATTTGCAAAGATTTTTTGTGCTTCTTAGTAAAAGTATACATCATTCTATGTATCGACAGGATGCTAAACAGGTGGACATTGGAGCAAAGTCATTTTTCGGGTCACAAAAACTAGCAACAAACACCTTTGTCTGCAAGGTTGGATTTTGTTTACATGACATAATCTTCTGCTCTTTACATGATAATGTTACCTGATTAAACCTGAGAATCTTTCCTTCCTTTCATTTATAATTCGGGAAATACTTTAGATTCTCCGTTCTTATTTCTCCCTTCAAATAAGAACCTTGTGATGTACTTTATTTGCTTGTTCAGCTTGTTGCCACATTGCCAACTGCTATGCCCCTGAGTCTTCAATATGAACTGGCTGAACCAAATTCAGCCTGGAACTGGCTTGAGCGTTGGTCAACATCTCACTTTTGGGCACCACCTGCGCGGACCAACAAAATGATAAAGGCAAAGCCTCAAAAAAAGCAAGGTGGTGGACAAATTGTTGAGCCTGAAATTGGAAAATCAAAAAGGACTATCCGAAAGGCTTCAACTGTGGCAAACAGCGAAAATGGTGCTTTACCTTCTTCTGAAATGGATAAACTTAAACGCAACCCCAGGAAAGTTGCAAATAGTCAGACAGAGTTGGTCCAAGAGCAACCCCAGAATGAACTTGAGAGGGTCAAACGCAGCTTGAGAAAGGTTTCAGCGTCTGGAGCGGCAGCTCCTGAGAAATCAGGGACAGAAACTGAGAATCCACAGCCAGTTCAGAGTGTAGAAACAGTAACGAATTCTGCAACTGCTGATGTCTTGGAGCAGGAAATTGTGATTTCTTCTGAAAATCCATGTGTTTCAGATGTTGGGGTTGGTAAAATGGAATTGCTTGAATCTCCTTCCAAGACAGCAACGGAAGAGCCAGTTGATCTGCCACATGATAACTATCCAGTTGCTGAGACTCATTCCTCAGAGAATGGTGTGAAGATGGATTCTAATCTGACGTTGAATGATGAATTGAGCTGTAAGGAAGAACAATGTGGCAAAGAGAATAATAAAGTCCGGAAAAGGAGATCGCTTCCTGCTAAGCAGGAGTATCCTGAAAATATCTCACAGAATTCCCCAAGCGTGCCAAGTTATATGGCAGCCACTGAATCAGCAAAGGCCAAGCTTAGAGCTCAAGGATCTACTAAACTTGGTGAAGATGGGGCTGAATACGGCTACACCCGTCGCCATTCAAGATGGGGCTGAATACGGCTACCCCCGCCGCCATTCTCTCCCAGCCTCTACCAACAGCAAACTGAACTCACTGTCACCTAGGGTACAAAAGCCTGTCCAAGCTAATGGCAAGGGAATCAGCAAAACTAACAGATCAGTAACATCCTCTAAAGATGGTAAGCAGAGTAATTTTATTAATTTGCTTATCTTGTTTTAATTTATCTATTGTTTACGAATGCGAATGAATCACATTTCAGATAAAGTGCTTCAGCCTGGGTGGAGGAGATGAGAGTTGGCAGTTGTGCTAAATTGGGAAGGCTTGGAGGACTATTAGCTGCAGAGTTTCGTGTAAAACGCGGAACATGGGACATGACAAGTCATAGTTGTTTGATATCTTGGTATCTTTTGCTTTGTGTTTCTGTAGTGCTGAGGTTTTGCCAAGGAATGTATAGTCATAGATGAAGAATGTGTGTTGACTAATTTAAAAATCAGTTGGGTGCTTATAGTTTCAATTGATATTTCTCTTACAGTCGTCTGCATTGTAAACTGTCCATGTTTTTCTGTACTTCATAAAAAGTCCACGGTTTGTCGTTATATTAGTTGGTGTTGCTCAATTATACCAACATGATCTACTCCTTATTGGATGTTTATAAGAATTGGGTAAATATGGTGGTTGGTTCCTTAAATTTGTTTTTAGAATCACTTTAGTTCTTCACTTTAAAATCTGTTTCTACCGAGTCATTTGACCGTTTTTTCATGAAAATTTGGCTACAATGTTATTTTATTTTATTTACTCTAAATCCCTTAAAAGTTGAGAAAATGTCATATTGGTCTTTATTTTGGGTGGGGAAGGTATCCTAATTTCTTGATGAAAATGTTGGTTGTGGACCTGTGGTACTTCATAAAGGGTTGCTCTATTGATAACCAGCAGCATATTGAGAGAAATATAAAATGGGAAATGGTTTATGTTACATGTTCTTTCTGGCAGTTTGATAAAATTATATTGCTTTTGAAGCAATGCATACATTCATCCATTTCTTTCACAACCAAGAACTAAAATGAAAAATGATCAAGTATCTTGACCCCATATTTTGCCCAAATAAAAAGCGTCCTGTCATGGGTTTCCGTTAGTTCTAAGAGTATTGTAATTATTCCAAGTTGGCATATAACCATTTTCTTCACTTTCACTTTTCTTACTTAAATTTCGCGTCATATGTTGTTAGCCAGTTTAAGAGAACAATCATTAGATAAGCACCAATTGATACCAATATTGTGGTTGGTGCTTTTGAGGTAAGGCAGACACTCAAATGTAAAAATTGTAAACCCCTATCTACTTTTCATTTTAAGTTTCGGATCATTTCAAGTTCTTTAGTCAAGAAAACTCGTCTTATGTTCTTTTCAGGCTCTGCTCTGTCTATTTTACTGTGTGATTTTCAGTGAAAGGATCAGGAAATTATGACCAAGTCTCTTTTATTTCAGTTGAAGTTACAATTTTCTGCTTGTACTTTCACATGATACTTGGTAGTTTACAAATAAAATATTAATGCTGAGCAACGCCGAATCTTGAGTTTCCAGGCCAAAACCATGCTAAAAGTTCAGTTCATGCAGAAGGCGAAGAGGGAGGTTCCTGCAGTGAGGGCAGGCATTACACGGTATCCATGCCCCACGTATATGCATCCCTTGCTCGCTGATAAGCCACCGTATACAGAGGCCCCTGTCTCATACGACCACAGTATTTCACCAGATGCAGCATTGATTGCGTATACAGGTCCTGTTCTATACGTTGAGCCTGCAAAGAGCACGCCGTTGGCAATACTCACTGGATTGGTCGTGGCATTGTAAGGAACTGCAGTTGACCACAAGATTCTGCCAGTTCCAGGATCCATTGCAACCCAGCCCCCTCCAGTTGTGACATTCTTGGACGGGGCAAGAGTGAAATTCTGCTGATTACTATTGGCAATGTTGGTGTAGACTCTCCTGTTGTCTGTGGCTGCTCCCCATGTGCCTCCTCCTAGAGTGCCTCCTGGACCAGCCTCCTGCATGAATATCTCTTTATCTATCAGGAACTAATTATGTTGTTTTTCTTTCTTGGCTTTTTTTTTCTTCTGCAACTCAGTAGAACTCATTGCCAAGTGCCAACAAGTAGTGAAGTAATTCAACGAAACTTACAGTGGACCAGACTATGTTCCCATTGTTCCTATCCAGCGCCCAAGCGAATCCACTTTTCTGGACAGCCACAACAATGTCTAGTTTAGTTCCATTTATGTTTATGCTCAGCACCATTGGTGCCTCACCAAAATCAGCATCTGGGTTGGGGCCAGGAGGACAGTTGGGGGTGGAGGGATTTCTGCAGGCAAAGAACCATACATCATATCCTCCTAGCTGTCTATACCACTTGATCTTCCCAGATTTCAAGTCCAAAGCTAGCATAGAGTCGAAATGGATATCAGGTTCGATGCAATCATCCGGATGGGTCGGAACTGTCTGATTATTTTGCCTTTCCTGACATTCTTCTACACTCTCAGGTGCAGAGTAGAGGTTCCCGGTGGCAATGTATACGTGGTTTCTCCCTACGTCAATCGAGGGGCTGCTTCCCCACAGTGCTGCTCCAGCATATCCTCCTTTCTTCCCATTGTTGTCGGGAATCATATATGTTTGCCATAAAATGGCCCCTGTTTGGACATCCAACTTGGCAAAGCTCCCGCGGAACGTACAGCAGTCCTCAATGTTGTAAGTTTCTTCTAGTGAAGATACTCCCACGTAAAAAGCTCTGTGAAGTGTGAAAATACTGTTACTATCTAATAAACAATCAAGAGATTGGAAGTTCAAAATCAAACTTGACATTGACTAACAAGGATTTGTTCATGCATCATTACAATTATGAAATAACATGTGATCGGAGGAGGATGAGGTGGCTATTGATCTGAGGGAAATACTTCTTGGGAAGTCTAACTGATGCATCAATTTTTTCTCTTTCCAATAAGTAGAGATCTTAATTAAGACATCCACAACTAACTAAACAGCTGGCGTTTGACCTGAATATTAAAATAAAGATCAGTTAGCTACCTCACATTTTCATGCTTCCCTGTTAGGAAAGGAAATTAACCGACTTAATTCGTGTTTTGAATTTTAGGTGTATCATGAACTAGAATTCTATCCTATGCAGAAAGACAATCTTCTTTAGGTTTTCCTTTTCAGACCAATGAAGAGCCAAAACATGCAGAAAGACGAAAGTCACTCCAATGTGAAGGAAATGTGAACTTAGAGAGACTTACTTCATGTAATACGTTCCGGACATGGTAATAACAGCGGCTGGATGCTTGTCAAGCTGTCTCTTCCAAAGAAGTTCTCCTGTTGCCCGTTTAACAGCAATAACATAAGCTGGTCCATAAATTGCTATGATTAGCTTATCATCAGCAACAGTTGGAGTTGCTCTGGAGACAAGCGTGGTATCGTTTGTGAATGATATGGTTGCATTAAGGCCAGTTAACACTTGCAAGTTCTGTTTCCACACTAGGGAGCCATCGGCTGCTCTCACGGCATAAATGTATCCATTCCAGCTTGGAAAATAAACAATCCCACCAAAGATCGCTGGTGTTGCAGTTATGTCGTTCCCGGCATAGAACTTCCATTTGAGACGCAACTGGGAAACAGTTGAAGGGCTAATCCTGGTTTCTCCTTCAGCGTATCTACGGTTGTAAATATCACCACCATGGTTTAACCAATTTCCAGTAAGATAGTTCTGCATTTCAGGCCCCTGCAATAATCAAGCATAGATGTAAATGAGCTATAATGATATCTGAAACTGTATTTTGCTTTGCTTTCTGTGCAATGAAATTTCATCCCGAACTTGGTCTAGTTAGGCTCAAGCCATTCACAAGGCGAATGACTCAGACTATGGTGACAGACCAACTCCAAGACAAATTTCATAATAGTTTTCATGTGATTTTGATGGTTTTTTGACAAACTCGAGTTTCAGATATCTGAACATGGACATGATTTACACATATGCCTGCACACAAAAATGTGTATGAAAGAGCGAGGACATACAGGTGCGCTGGACATAGCACGTTTGAGTAGACAAAATATTGAAACGAAGAGGAGAATGCTTAAGCTGTAAGTACGATTGTTTTCCATGGAGAAGATAAATAAGCTGTGTTTCTGTCAAGTAATTTGATGCACAAACAGGATCATAAGCTGGAATTTATAAGTTTTCAGTTTTGCCTTTTGCCGGGATCTCTGACTTTGGGATGCCTTTAGAATTGTAAATTAGATTATTACTGAACAGTAGGAATTAAATAATGTTAATTAGCAGCTATCTAGCTTAACCAATTTGAAAACATATGGGAACTCTTTCGATTTATCCAGAAGTCGTTTAACGTGGTTTCTGATAGGATTTAATTCGTGCTTAAATTCATTTAATACTTCCCTGTCAAAGTCATAAGTCAGCCTAAAACATATCTTGGCAATTTGAAGAATTCTATATGCGGGAAGTTATTAGCATGGATGCAACTTTGAATTCCAACAATGCCTGGAGGTGGTCCAATCTGGAATTTTCATGATTATCTTTACAGGAGGCATTACTGTAATCTGTTAAAAATATCATTCTGAATTGATTGAATAACCACAAAACAATTTCCATAGAAAATTCATTATTTCCCACTTGTTTAGTGTTTTATTAATAGATAGGCTTCAGTCTTAATATACATGTTATACTTTCAAATTTGTTCATATTCTTTCATGATAACAGAGAAGTTTTATTCTATGCAAAAGGCAAAGAGGGAGGTTCCTGCATTGATCCCTGGAGTTACAGTTCCTAAGCCAACCGCATATCCATTTCCAACATATATGCATCCTTCGCTGACCGATAAGCCACCGTACATAGAGCCTCCAGTCTCATATGACCAAAGTATCTCCCCAGTCTTGCCGTTAATAGCATATATTGGCCCTGTTCGATATACAGAGCCCGCAAATAGCACGCCATTTGCAATAGTCACAGGATTAGACATCGAATTGTGTGGAGTGGCAGTCGACCATAGTATTCGACCTGTGTGAGCATCCATTGCAACCCAGAAACCGCCAGTAGTCACGTTATTAGATGGAACCAGTGTAACATTCTGCCTGTTACCATTGGCGATGTTGGTGTAGACTCTCCTCTTGTCCGTCGCTGCTCCCCATGTACCTCCACCAAGTGAACTTCCTGGTCCAGCCTCCTAATAACATCAGTATCCCAACATTGCGTGAGAAATTTTCAAGTTCGGGAATATGTATACTAAGATGAAGAATTTATGCAGCTATTATTTGGATGACAGAAGAATAAACTTACAGTCGACCAGATTAAGGCCCCATTATTTCGATCCAGCGCCCAGGCAAATCCACTTTTCTGGACAGCCACAACAATGTCTAGTTTAGTTCCATTGGCATTGAGGCTCAGCATCCGGGTTCGGACCAGGAGGGCAGTTGGGAGTGGACAAATTGCTGCACGCAAACAACCACACATCATATCCTCCGAGCTGTGTATTCCACTTGATCTCCCCAGAGTTCAAGTCCAAAGCTAGCATAGAGTCGAAATGGATATCAGGTTCAATGCACTCATCAGGATGGGTCGGAACTGTCTGATTGTTTTTTGTCTTTCTTGACATTCTTCAACACTCTGAGGTACCGAATAGAGGTTTCCTGTGGCAATGTAGACGTGTTTTCTCCGTTCATCAATCGAAGGGCAGCTTCCCCAGCATATCCTCCTAGCTGTCCATGGTTATCAGGAAGCATAAAGGTTTGCCACAAAATGGCCCCTGTTTCGATATCTAACTTGATGAAGCTACCGCGAAATGTGCAACAGTTCTCAATGCTAGAACCTTCTTCTAGTGAAGATACTCCAATGTACAAAGCTCTGCGAGCAGAAAAATACTGTTACCATCTTTAAACTTTTAATATGATTATTTAAAGGTCAAAACTTATGGTGAAGATTTAACGTAACATGTAGATGCAATGGTAATGAGGTGTCTGTTGACGTGACCAACAAATTAACCAGTTGTCTAGCGGAAACATCTGGCTGGTTTTTTTCTTTCTCAGTATTTGATTGTAGATATTGCATGTTAGAGACAGCAGGCATGTGAAAGTACTACTACTATATATATAATATTCAGGAAGCCTACTTGCTATAAATTAAAAGAGATGTAAGATCATTGACTTTCAATTTTATATGTGATGACTTCATTTTGCATGTTAAAAAAGGATTTATGATCAGAAGAAGTCTTACTACTTGAATTGTTTCCCTATGTTGGTGGTATATTTTTTATAAGTGATGGAAAATGATTGCAAGATCTAATTTGCATCAGAAAGTAGCGAAAGCACTTATAAAACTAAGCAAAAAAACGTGTAAATACATTGCAATTTACCATATAATTGAGTCCAAATTCAATCAATCCCAATTTGAATTAGAATTTTCCGTTCTATTATGTACAAAGAATTATGTCGGGCAGGTCTTACGACCACGTTGTCCGCGTGCGAATGTGGCAAGCGCCGAAGTGGGAGTTATTTTGTCTCTTTCATTTTACAATGGAGTCAAACCTTGATTGAGATTTAATAAACAGATATGTTTGAGAATTATTCTTGATTCCAGTTTAAGATGAGTTATCTGATTTGAAGAATGTTATGAAAATTGATGTATCCATTCTGAGCATGAAATCCTCTTAGCTCTACGAGATACATAGGAGTTGAAGCAACCAATATAGAAAAACAGATCATCTAAGTCGGACTTTACATCTTACAAACTAATAGAAAAATGGACTGAGTGCATTAGATTCTGAAACTAAGCATTTGCTGTTGCTGCATTTTGTGCTAGCACACACTCGAACGGAGGTTTAATTATTTTTAATATTATTATAAAAATAAAAAAAATAAAAATGTAATTAAAACGATATATATAATATAAATATATCAAGTCGTGGACATTATTCATGACTTGAAAGAAAAAAAAATTAAAAAAAAAAACACATGAGACGTGGACAGCACGACCCAGAATTGTGGACAACAACCTCGAGTTGGGAACAACATCCAGGACTGAGAATCTTATTTTATTTTGTTTTTTAATTTTGTTCTAATTGTCAACCTCAACTTTTTATTTTTTTTTATAAATATTATATGTATTACAATAATTTATTATAAATTTAAATATTTTTTAATATAATTAATCTTAAAAATTTATAATATAATTTTAACTGGAACAACATCCAGGACTGAGAATCTTATTTTATTTTGTTTTTTAATTTTGTTCTAATTGTCAACCTCAACTTTTTATTTTTTTTTATAAATATTATATGTATTACAATAATTTATTATAAATTTAAATATTTTTTAATATAATTAATCTTAAAAATTTATGATATAATTTTAACTACTTCATTAAAACAATTTAAAATTTTCACTATGAATTAATTTATTGTTGTCACGATTTGTATTATATTTCCACTTATGAAGGAATATAGTTCACGAATTTAAGGGGGATATAGAAACATAAATATATTTGTGCAGTTAAACTTTAAAGTACAAGTCCAAGTCCAAGGTTATAAATTTAATTTTTTTTAATTATAATCGATGTTAAAAATTCATTAATTAAAAAAATTACAATCAATTATTATAAATATTATAATAAATACAAATATTATTTATAGTCTGCAACCCTATTATTATTAATATTATAAGTTATATGTTATAACTATTTAACTATAAATATATATTTTTTTAATTATAATTAATGTTAAAAATTTATTAATTAAAAATAATATAATCAATTATTACAAATATTATAATAAATATAAACCTATAATAAAAATATAATTACTTATTATAATCAATTTTTTAAATCACAGGGGGTCTACATGTAATTTATTATCATTAAAAAGTTACAATCAATTGTTACATATTTTTTATTGATAGCAGTAAATAAATTACTTATCTCGATATACAAAATAATAACTCAATTAAATTAATACATTAATATAAAAACAAATTTGTAACAATTGATTATAATTTTTGTAATACAATTTTTTAAATTATTAACTCTTTGCCATTAATTACAATTACAAATATATATAAATTTATAATTAAATAATTATAACATATAATATTATTGATAATAATATATATAATAAATAAAAAAATTAACAAAATAACAACGATAATTGACTTACATCAATATATCAGTGCGGGATCACAAATTATAAATAATATTTATAATTTATTGTATTTTCTGAATATTTTAAGTCTTTTTAGTGAATCAATTTACATCATTAATTTGAATTCTCAACAAATCCAGACTGGTTAATATATATAAATATATATAATAATAATACGTGAAGATTTGTTCACTTTATGCAAGTTACTGATATTGAATTATCATTGTTATATTGATGTATTTGTTAAATTTAATTATTATTTTATATATCGAGATAAGTTATTATAATTTATTTATCATTATTTATATTGAAATTATAAATAATTTTTATTTATTGCAATATTTATAATTAAGTAATAATATATAATATTTTATTTAAAAAAAAAAAAACAAGGCTGATACGCCAGCCTTGACAAGCCCCTTATGGATAGAAAATAAAATAAAATAAAATCTCAAGTCGTGGTCTCCATGGGTTCGAGTTGTGAATCCTGTCCATGACTTGATACATTTTTATTATATATATTTTTTATTTTTTTATTTTTTAATAATATTAAAATAGTTAAATCCCAAAATGAATATCAAGTCACAATAAACTCATTGACATGGGTCAGGATGGGTTTAATTATTTTAATATTATTAAAAATAAAAATAATAAAATAATAAAAATATATCTAAAATTATATATATATAACACAAAAATATCAAGTTGTTGACATTGTTTACGACTCGAAGTTGTCCACTCCAATGTATAAACACTAGAAAAAAAATTACTATTAACTATAATATTAGTGGCTATGATTAAAAATCATGATAAATAACTACTTTAACTATGGATAAATAAATCAATGCAAAAAACTAACTTTTTATCATGAAAAAATTATTTATTACGGCTAAGGGCACCATGCCATGATTTTTAACCATAACAAATGTTTTAGCTACTTTTGCAAAAACTACGACCAACAATCATCTCGTGACCATTGTTAATAATTATCTAATACATATATATATTATTAACTATGACAATTAATTATAATTAAATGTTATAATTGTTGTAGTGAAAGCTAAGAGAGTTTCCTTATCATTATTTAAAGGTCAAAACTCATTGTGAACAATGAACCCCACGCAATTTAATGTAACATGTAGATCCAATGTCAGAACCTATTTTAATATTATTTTAGCACAAAATTTGAGATCTAGAGGTCCCTAAGTGGCCCTGCGATATTTTATAATTGGGTAAATTATATTTTGCTATTTGAATTATGATTATTTTTATATTTTATTATTTTTTTTGAATTAATTTACTATCTTAACTCTATAAAATTTTGTACTTTCTCATTTAAATTAAGTTTTTGACAAAAAAAACTATTAAATGAAGTGTGCATGCGATATTTAAGGGTTGATATTTTTTATATATGTACAACATGTGATGTTTTTCTGATTAAAAAATTTATAATATATGAAAAAGTGCAAATTTCGTAAAATTGAAATTGCAAATCGACACACAAAAAAAATTAATGACAATATTAAAAATGAATATAATTCGAATGGTAAAATATGATTTACCCTTCGTAATATTAAGAAAGTCCACTATGCATACTGCATACATATATAACTTTTACTCAAACGATCACAAAAAGAGTTTAAATTTTTTATTAGAAAATAATGTCTTCTGTTATATTTATTTAATATATACATGTTCAGTTTGTGAATTTTAAATATATGAATCAAATATATACACTCCGTGTGTATAAAAGAATACAGAATGTGTTATTATGACGAAATTCAACTCACAGAAAAGGTACATCTTTTTTCCTTTGGTTTCTGCTCCCGAAAATACACAAGAGTTCAAATTGTGGATTCAGCATCAGGGCTGCTCTGATCTGTACTGCCTGCAAGTTGCAGACAAGTGGACCTTCAGAGACTCAAAACAACCGGCCATTTCTTGATTATGGGAATCTAACCTTTAGGAGAAACAAAATTAGTTGACTGTCTGTCCTCACTCCAAGTAGTCCCAACTCATCAGGACAATTATTAATTAACCTTATCCCCCTGTTTTTATTGGGGTATCCGAGATAAGTCTTAAGTTTTTATTCGGTTGATCTCAGCGGGCTTAGCACTCATATGCAGAGCCCATAAAGGCTAAAGCTCATTATACTCAAGAATTTCATGAGACTCTGAAAGCAACATTTGTTAAAGCTCCAGCAATGTCCAAAATTTCGATATTGTTCTGTTTCATTATTTTGGCATTTGGGATTTTTGCCAATGGTTCAGAAAATGGGCTTGGGATATATGAGATCAAGAAAGGTGATTTCTCTGTAAAGGTCACCAACTATGGTGCAAGAATTGTGTCTGTTGTTCTTCCTGATAAGAATGGTAAGTTTTTATTTGTGTCCCTTGCTTTGAAATTCTTCTTGCTATGCTGTTAGTGTGAAGCTGTCTGAAAGAAGCAAATTTTTAATTGTTTTCTTTTTCAGGAAAGTTAGCTGACGTTGTTCTTGGTTATGATACAATCAAAGAGTACATGGTATGTTTTCATTGTTTTGTTGCCAATCTGTTCTAGTGTATGGAATTGTTTCAGTTCTGGTTTGCTCATTTGGTTGCAATGGTTGCTTTTATCGGAGAGTACTATGATGAGACGATGCCTTTTTTCTATTTTGTCTTTGTTTCCTGTCATATGCTAGAAACACCCCAGAAGAAACACCCTCTGCTCTTGAGTCCTCAAGTCTTGAGCATCGACTTGCAGCCTTTAGTCATACTACATGTCAAACATTTTCAATTTTTAAGACATCTGAGTGAAGACTAATGTAGGGATACGGCCTATCATCGTTGCTGACTGTCTTTTCAATTTCTTCCTTCAAGTGTTAGATAATCGTTTCTTATTTCGATTTTTGTTACCATTCATGATTTATTTAATCTTAATAACCAGCTCACCCTTTAGTGTAAGCCATTAATTATTTCATTTCATGATTACATGGTCCATGTGATGCTTCGTTGGATACGGTAAATCATGCTATATAAAATGTAGAAAATCCGGACAACTCAAGGATAATAGCACGTATCAATGGCTTTCTCTTTTTTCTTCTTTGTTTTGTTGGTATACGACACAAATCAGATGAGTGCTATCAACTGCAGAATGATACCTGTTACTTTGGGGCCATTGTTGGACGGGTCGCTAACCGCATTGGTGGTGCTAAGTTTACTCTTAATGGAACTCTCTATAAACTTGACGCTAATGAGGGAAATAACACACTCCATGGTAATTTTATCTTATAAACTTCTTCCTTTCACTGTATGTTTGTAGTCAGAAAGGAAATCAAGCCATCTACTCTTTTCCTGGTTTTGCCAACTTTGATAGGTGATTTTCCTACTTTTCTGCTGCAATTGACATACAGGTGGTAAAAAAGGTTTCAGCGAAGTGGCTTGGAAAGTGACAAAGCACGTCAAATATGGTCGATCTCCTTACATTACCTTATCGTACCACAGTGTTGATGGCGAAGAAGGTAGTATATTTAACTACCCTTTGATTCAATTTTCATTTTGATAAAAAGGAAAAACTGGTTTTCTTTCACCTCTGAATCAGGCAACCATAATATTCTGGTTTCTTAAACAGGGTTTCCTGGTGATGTTCTGGCCTCGGTGACATATGCTCTTATTGAACCATACAAATTGAGTGTAACAATGAAGGCAAAAGCTTTGGACAAGGCCACTCCTGTGAGCCTTGCCCAACACAGCTACTGGAACCTTGGTGGCCATAACAGTGGGAATACTTTGTCCGATGAGCTGCAGTTATTTGCTTCACACATCACACTGGTGGATGACAAACTCATCCCCACCGGTAAAATCGTCCCTGTCAAGTCCACACCTTACGATTTTCTTGAACCCCATGTAATAAAAGGCCCCATAAAACGACTTCCCAAGGGCTCTAAGGGTTACGATATAAATTATGTGGTTGATGGTCCAAAAGGGCAAAAGATGAAGCCAGTAGCTATAGTTTATAATAAGAAGTCTGGAAGAATAATGAAGTTATCGGCGAATGCTCCTGGGGTGCAGTTGTACACCGGTAACTACATCAATGACGTGAAGGGAAAAGGTGGATATGTTTATCAATCTCATGCAGCCTTGTGTTTGGAGACTCAAGGGTTCCCGGATTCTGTGAATCACCCCAATTTCCCTTCAGAAATTGTTAATCCAGGAAAGACTTATGAACACTGTATGCTGTTTACATTTTCCACGAAGAAATGATAGGTTTAGCTGATGATAATTAAGCTTACAGCCATAACTCTCTTTTGTTCCCTTTCTGCACAATAACATCAATAAATATTACCGGGACCATCTACTTCTCGAGCAATTCTCACTTCTTTTGAACTTCCTTTACCTTAAATTGCAATTTAAATTTGTCAACACTTTCACATATTTCTTTGATCTACAGGCATAATTCATTATTAAACATAGCAGCTATAGATCTTGGAAAATCTATGTTTGACTCTCTTTATCAGGTCATTAATGCTGCATAATCCTGATACATTCCTAGACATCATGGAATGAATGCTTATATTTGTTATGAAGAAATCTGAAGTTCACCAGAGCCTAATCCATAACAATGAAAACATCTCATCATCATCCCTTTTATGTCCTCCTCTTTCTTCTCTTATGCTCCTATGGCTCTGCATCAAGTAATTCATATAATCACCTTCTGCTAGTGTACACATGGCCCAATACATTCTGCCTGGACAGAAGCGTAACATGTAAAAAACCTGTGCCCCAGAATTTTGCTTTGCATGGACTTTGGCCAGCTAACAAATCTGGGAAAAGTTTGGTATATTGTTCCAAGACTGGAAGCATATCTCAGGCTGTGAGTTTCATCCTCCTCAAACTTCTTCTTCTTCTTGGTTTTCTTTCTTTTTTATCATAATAAATCCTTTACCTGTATAGTTACAGAAATATGAGAGACAACTGGAGATTTGTTGGTCATCACTTAGGAGGGATTTCACAAACAGAGAATTCTGGCAATACCAGTGGAACAAACACGGAACCTGCGTGCTGCCAAGAATGAATGTATCACGTTATTTACAAGTGATTATTGCACAAGGAAGAAGATTCAACTTGTTGAGGGCTTTATTGTCTCAAAATATCATGCCTAATGGCTCTTCCTACCCCAGGTCGAGTGTTGAGGCTGCTATCCTGCTGGAAACAAGGGGCCAGAAATTCTATATATCGTGCCAAAATTTCAGAAATGGTGTTTTGATCAAAGAAATTTATATCTGTCTAGATGCTAACGGACGCAAAGTCATACATTGCCCCTACAGCAATAATCCAAGAGGATGTGGTAGGAGCATGAAGCTTGTCTTCCCTGGTCCTGCATCCAGAATATGAGTTCTCATGTCGCGTGCTTAATTATATTAGCTCCCCTGAAATGTGATATCAGTTGACAAATTCTTCCCTTCTCTGTGATGGTAACAGGAGAAGATGATGTAAACAGTAGCAATAAAAATTCGATTTAACATAAATATTATTGTCTATCTTCTTGAGATTTGACAATAGCGAACATGACTAAAATGCTGAAACTTTCTGTAGGACTCACATTTGCATGAAACAGAGGACGAAAGTAACAATTAGTCGGATTCATATTGCATCTAACATATTAGGAAATTCACCCTACCAAAGGAATCCCCTTAGTGATATAACATAAAAACTAACATAAGATGCAACTTTCAATTAATTTCCTTCGGTGGTTTCACCAATACATAATCAGAGTACTCTCATCCAGGGCAACCATGTCGAATCTTACTTGTGTTGCTTAGTCTTTTTGTTGTTGCTCTAGGAACATTCAAACTTTCAGCACTCAGTGAAAAGGATAACATATCAGAGCAAGTTAAATTTTATGAGCTCAAGAAAGGGGAATTTCCCAGTGAATTATCCAACAGCTTCATGATCAGCTCCGGGTTCTGGCTCCCAACTTCACAGAACTCGATCAAACTTTCGTCCCAACCGTCAGTGTCGTTTTGCATACAGATGTAGCTAATCATTTGACGAGTAACCAACGCCAAGAAACCATACACAATTGTCCAAATTTTTTGTTGACCACCTTTTGCAGTTTTGAACATGTTCAAAGTCTATTCTTGGCCATCTGAAAACGAATCCAAAGGTGGATATGTCCTTCTAAGAGTTATGCAGAGGTTTTGTGATATTATTTTCTTGAAAAATTGTATCATATTTCCATGTTTGAAAGGCCAAACAGGCCTTTATGTTCTTAAAGATTTTGAGTTAAATTACTGATGGCCAACAAGAAAGAAAAAGCGACGCTTCAATTGATAAGACAACCACGTTTATAACAAATTTTAATAGCGACTATAGTTGAAATTTGACAGCTCTAGGCTTTCGCGCACTGCCCAATCTTCAAGACTCGAAAATGGCTGCACTGTTGCCGTCGGCTCCTGTACTCCAATTCACCTTCAAAGGTTGATTTCTTTTCCTTCTTGCTTTTGTCTCAGTGCATTCTTCATAGAATTCGACTTGGGTCGAATCAAGATTAAATTTTTCAGTCAATTAACCATCATTGTAATAGTTGAAAAATAACATTCGTAGGCAAATTGGGAAGTTGCAGATTGGCCCCTTTTTCACTTCACGATAAGAAGAGAACCCGATTCCAATACAAGCCTTTTTTTGTGAAAGCAATGTGTGCGTGTAGTTCTTCTTCAAAGTCACAAAAGAAGCAAGTATGGATATGGACGGAGAAGAAAGAGGTCATGACTGCTGCTGTTGAAAGGGGATGGAGTACTTTTATCTTTCAACCTGACTTCCGTCAACTTGCCGATGAGTGGTCCTGTAAGCACATAATGCCCTTATACTGTGCAATTTTTTATTCAGAATCAAGATTGTGTTAGTATTTCAGAGAAAAACATCAACACGGATGCTTCTAACTTCTTTTTACTGTATTTTATTGTATGATCAAGATTGACTGTGAAATATTCTGTAAAAAGGCGAATGCTTTTAGCACGGGCGTGTGTGCATTTGTTTCTGTATCTGTAGTTTTAGGATTAAGATTGAAGTGTAAAATATTGTTTGATTTGGTTGGCATTGATGCATAAAGATGGAGTATAAGCTGTTTCAATGGTGTGATAATGGATGTTTCTTCTCCTCTTCTTCTGGGTGGGGATGAGGTTTAGGGGTTCCCGAGCTGAAGATGCTATGACATTTATTGTATTTCCATTGATGAAATGTTGCAGCTATTGCGTTATTATCTCCTCTATTCATTGAGGATGGAGGGATCTTTGATGGTGAGCACATCAAAGTCGCAAATATCTTTGAGATCTCTTCTCCTGAGGAATTGGAGAAACTCCAACTGCTGACTGAACAAGTAGAAAATGTTGTTGTTAATCTACTGGACTGGCAGGTAGTTATATCACTTTCTACTCTGTTCCATTTTTCTGTATGTTTGTGAACCTTTCTGTCAAATCCTTTCTTGTAGAGTTTCTTAATCTTTGTAATATCGGAGTACCATCACCTGTATATGAGTTTATTTTATCTGTTTAAACCAAATTTGCTTTTCATGAAATGTACATATTTGCAGTTATGCAAGCTGAGTTGGTCTGTCTCGCACATTGACTCTTTTACCTGTCTTTCAGGTGATACCTGCAGAAAATATTGTTGCAGCAATTCAAGGCACTCAGAGAACAGTCTTTGCCATCTCAAAGACATCATCTGAAGCTCAAATCTTCTTTGAGGTAGTTTCTTAAATTGATGTCTATCTTATTAAAAGACAACATTTTCTCATGTTTATAAGGCCTCAGATATTGCTTCTGGCCCATTCTTTGTTCTATGTATTGTTTACTCGACATATCTACTCTAGTAGGCCTTGGAGCAGGGCTTGGGTGGTGTGGTTTTGAAGACTGGGGATGTCGAAGCCATCTTTGAGCTGAAGGTAATACCTTCATGGTGAGGTTTATGTTTCTTTTATGAAGTTGTGGACCTTATAGTGTACTATCTTCAGGATTATCTAGACAGAAGAAACAACGAGGGCAGTTTTCTGGAATTGACAAAATCCACAATAACTAATATCCAAATGGTTGGAATGGGTGACCGTGTTTGTGTTGATCTCTGCAGCCTAATGAAACCTGGTGAAGGCCTTCTGGTTTCACGCCAACTTACTGAATTTTCATACTTTATTACCTAGCATAGATTTCTTGTTAATAATAAATGCAGATAACTTACTATTTGCACTTTTCTCAAAGGTTGGATCCTTTGCAAGAGGGCTCTTTCTCGTGCATTCAGAATGCTTAGAGTCTAATTACATATCTAGCAGGCCTTTTCGGGTCAATGCGGTGAGTTTTTATTTACAGGAATCAGTCTATACAGTAAGTGTAGACATTCGATATTAAGCAGTTTGCCAATTAAATTATTAGAGAAATAGGAGATAAAGTGGCATTATTGTTTTGTAATCATGTCTTTTTACAATAACTTTCCAAATGATGAGGAACTAAGAAGGAGAGAAATAATCATGCATATATATTTAAGATCCAACTTAAAATTCAATACGTTGTTGCCAATATATCGTGCAGGCGTTATTTTCATTCTTATTCAACCAAATCCATTGGATAGATTTCTCTTAGCGCCTTCATAAATTCAAAGGTGCTGGAGCTAGATATGATTATCTCCATGCCTTTGACAAGATCATAAGTTCCTGTTATAGTCTAAAATTTTAGATACTCCTGATGGCATTGTTTCTTTCAATTGTTTGGCCTAAATTTTCTCCTTTTGGTTATTTCCAGAACACCATTTGCGGATGTTTCATTTCCTAGTCTCAGAAAATGAGTCATGTTTGATTATATCATGCTAGGTTAAGTGGAAGAGTGCTCTAGTAATGTGGCCCTTGGATGTATGCAGGGTCCAGTCCATGCCTATGTTGCTGTTCCAGGGGGCAAAACTAGCTACCTTTCAGAATTAAAAGCCGGCAAAGAGGTACTCATTGTTGACCAAAATGGGAAACAGAGAACAGCCATCATTGGTCGTGTGAAGATAGAGACTAGGCCACTAATTCTTGTTGAGGCAAAGGTCCAAACACTCTGTTGCTAAAATATCCAATACATGGTTGCTCTTGATTTCAGATATATTATTTCACTAAATAGTGCATGCTGTTGTCTTCAAATGAGCTATAAGATTTAGTTCTTGGGTTGGCTTAGATTATAGAGCCTCAGAACAAATTATTCCATTGCGATTTTTCCATTAATTTCTTCATAACCAAAACTGTTAGTCCCACAGAAAGAAGAGAAGGAATACTGTAAGAGACGAAGAGTAGTAAGATTTCAATTCTCAACTGCAGCAAATATCATAAACTGGCCTTTAGCTGCCAGGAATACATTTTTGGAAATTGAGATGGCATTCCATCACCAAAGCTATTTTGAGTGAGAATTTGGTTGCTTAAATTATAAATGGAGCCTTGAGAGATATTAGAACGCAGCCATAGCTGGAGCTAAGCTGTGAAGTTTCTTCACATATTTTTAAATTAAAATTGAGCAGACAAGTTTCAGACTGACTATGCCTCTGTTAAATTCTTAATGAAAGGTGCTTCCATTTTCTTATAATGATTATCATTTAACAATAGAAGGAAACAACTGAGGCAGCGGAATAGTGTTAGTTTTGACCGCCCTTGTTATTTTCTCATCCATATATCTTGCCTGTGGACCTAGGCCAGAGCTTCCTCCTTTCTTTTGCTTTCAGATTGATATGTGAGCTTTTATTCATGTTTGGCGTGGAGTTGCTCTTGACTGATACACAGCTTGGTGTCAATACAGACAGATCAGGATTGCCAAACTTCTTACAGTATTCTCTTACAAAATGCTGAAACGGTTGCGTTAATCTCATCCTCTGGAGGTAAACTAAATCCTATTCAAACTATATTTTGTTGAATCATTTTGTCATTCATTGCATGATCATTTATATCTGTAGGACGACATCAACATACAGCAATTCCTGTGACGTCGCTGAAATTAGGTGATGAAATTTTGCTGAGAGTACAGGGAGGTGCTCGCCACACTGGGATAGAAATACAAGAGTTCATTGTTGAGAAATGACTGTACGAAGAATAGTTGAATGCTAGTTTGATTTGTGTATCCGATTGTATAATGCTTTGTTCTCTCCCAATTACCTCTAAGGCCCTATTCAATTATTCTTTGTGATGGGGCATGGTGTCAATTGTCAATTGATTACTTAGCTGTAATTTATACCATTTTATGATTCTATTTTCTATGCCGCATTATGTGATCGGTATCATTGTTTGTAATAATGACTATTTGTAGTTGCACCGTAAGTTGTATACTTGTAGTAAGACAGCTTGTTAATCAAATTATAACAGGAAAATAAATCACATTCAGAAAGCTGAACCGAACAAATTAGAGGCGCTTGACATTTCTTGTAAAAGACAAAGGTAATATACATCAATGGCAACTTTGATGTGCAGGAAAACCATTTCTATCAGCCGAAATGCCAAGAAACTATAGCATCCACAGTTTTCAGGTTCAAGTAGACTATAAACAAGACAGCCAACTCTCATTTTGCCTATTTAACTTACCATCTCAACATTTACGAGCAAGCAAAAAACGAGGCCAGAAATCCGCTCAGCTCCTCAAGAGGCTGCACCTCAACTGCAGTTAATCTAAACATTCAGCTCTACATAATAAAAACCATTCCTTGAGAGAGAACCAATCTCATGAGACAAAAAGATTCAGGAAGAATGAACAGTAAACCAAAAGTTCCAGCTATGGTTTGTCAGCTAAAGGTGATTGGAAGGGTTGAATATGGTGGTATGGTGAGCCATGATATCGGTTAGGCATGGAAGGGCTTCGCGTCGGCTGCCCATTCTTCAGAAAACCAGGCTGCAATCTAACTCCATTTCTAGCACTTGTATTGGCGCGAGCAGCATGCATAGCCTGGAAATAGGATGTCGAACACGCCATATCCTTTAGATTAGGTAGTGGTTCAAGGGCCTCAACAACTTCACTCATTGCAGGTCTAATTTTTGCATCCCGGTTAAGGCAACGAGCAGCCAACTGCACAGCCAGTTGCGCACCTTTTATTGAGAAGCGACCTTCTAGACGAGGATCAATTAGCCTATAGAACCTTCTTTTTTCTCCTAGATATGGTCTTGCCCATTCCACCAAGTTATGTTCACCATTCGGTCTACTTTTGTCCATGGATCTACGTCCTGTCAACAGTTCCAGCAGAACTACCCCAAAACTATAGACGTCACTCTTAGCAGTTAGATGTCCTGGCATAGCATATGTTATGTGTCAAGAACAAGATGATGAATGAGAAATCTGGAAGAGAAAACAGGAAACCAGACTCTGGTGGGGTGTTGGGGGGGAAGGGGCGCACCTGTCATCACATACTCAGGTGCAGCATACCCATATGTTCCCATCACACGAGTTGATACATGTGTCTTATCTCCCTCAGGGCCATCCTTGGCCAGTCCAAAATCAGAAAGCTTTGCATTGTAATCCTAATAATCCACAGATATAAATGAAAGGATCTCAAAAGAAAGAAGTGGTAAGACAAGGGTATATCTATTGCAGGATTTCATGCGTACCGCATCCAGCAGGATGTTAGAAGTTTTAAAATCTCGATATATAACTGGTCTTTCTGCTTCTTCATGAAGAAAGGCAAGGCCCTTTGCCGCACTAACTGCAATTTTCATTCTTATAGACCAAGGAAGAGGCATTGACCCTGTAGCTCAGAGAAAAATACACCGAATCACTAGTAAGACAAAACCTCGTGACTTACTCTACAATCATAAAACAAATAAAAAGTTCTGTGCAAATGGTATTAGTGCAGAAACGGAGAAAAGGAAAAAAATTCAGAAAATAGCAATACAGCCAAGGTTTAGTGTCCTCATAATCATAAAAGGTTACAAATACTAACATCCACTTATCCTAGTGTCTTAGTCGACATGGTTACTTGATTTGAAGCATTTTACATGAAGAATATAATAAATGCAGAGGGTTCTTGGTTAATATTGGAAGTTTCTGATAACATGTCCACCCTACACTTAGTCACATGACAACGTTAGTTATATGACTCACTACCTCCTTCAGGAAACTATATTATAGTAGTATAATTTATCATTTACTGGAAGATCGGTGCAACCCATGACAGTGGCAATGTGATAAGTGAATCTAAATACATACTCTTGAACAAGTGATTCTCCAAGCTTCCCCGAGGCATGAATTCATAGACCAGGAGCCTTTGGTCATCCTCGATGCAATAGCCGATCAACTTAACCAAATGTGGATGGATGAGCTCACCTAGATAATTTACTTCAGCCTGCAATATGATAATGAGTCATAAGTAAAGGTAAAGAAGACCTTGAGTTAACTCAAGAACAAACAAATCCTCAAAGAGTGGTCCCACACCAGCCACTCTCTGTGCCCCTGAAGTCCATCGTGATTGAGAGTTTTGACAGCAACAGTAAGCCCTGTGCCAGGTTTCACCGGTGTGCTACCGTTCTCATTGACCCAACCCTTAAAAACACAGCCAAAGCCACCCTCTCCAAGGAGACTATCAGGCCTGAAGTTCCTCGTGGCCAGTTTCAATTCATTATAAGTGAACTTCCGAAGCTGAGAAGCTATTTTCAACTCCTCTTCTATTTTAGGAGTTGAGGGAACACTTTCTGCATTGCTGGTTGTTGAAGATGATATAACTGGAGCAACTGGTTGGTCTCTACTTGTGTCATTTGTAGACTTACTTTCCGCTGATACACAAGGAAACGATGTTACTTGATAATTTCAAACACTAGTCATGAACATGGCTATAAATGCTAATGCTCTTGAAAAATATTTCTGCAAAGACCAGATGTCATTCCTTAAGTGATACAAACTCTTTATCAAAGAAACATTTCTATCAATAAAGTCTTCTTGTGAAATTCATAAAAATGACAAAAGCTACAACCGAGTCAGAAGGAAGAGAAGACATTTTGTACTCTGCATATAGAAGAAATTTTGGCTGAATAGCTCCAGTAGGTGCCAAATGTAGAACGAAAATAACACTAGATTCATCTTACATGCAGGAGACCCTGCTCAAAAACAAAAATTAAAACAGCATACAAGAAGACATTTTAATTCTTGTATGCCAACTGGCCGTGTCACAGGACAGCATCAAATGCACAAATGTAGTAAGTTTATGCAATTTTATGTTTAACACCGACTTGTTAAAGTCAAAGGATGTGCGAATGAGACTATTCGGCTACATGCCTACTAAAGACCACAAAAAGACAAATCATTCTTTTCATCTACATATGTTTGTTTCCTTATATTTGCATAACCCGAACCCATTGTCTGATGAACCATTAAATCCAAGCCGATATCTAGCCTTTTTTTTCATATTTTTCAGAATTTGGCGTTCTTTAACGATAGCAAATAAAAGAAATTAGTCAAATGTGGGCTCCACCCTACTGGCTCTGTTTATATAAGGGACATAATTAGTGAAGATCCAACAGAGTAGTGCATGTCGAGGAATATAATGCGTCACTGCAAAAGTAATGTCTGAACAGGGATGCGTCCAGGATGTCTTCTATGGTTACCCTTTCAACATAAAACCAGTGGTAACTGCATCTAGAAGATACATCAAACGCATTTCCGTAACATTCTATTCATTTTAGGAATAAAAATTAAGTGGAAAGAAGATGGATCAACCATTATGTAACTGCAATGTAATTTGTATTTCCTGAAAATTTAATGTCATTAAACAAGGTCGAACAAGGAACCGATTACCATGACATACAATCCTAAACTTGCAACATAATACTGAATTTAGCAAGAACAGCCATGATCAGCTAGACCGCAACATGCATGTAAAATTTTACGGAAGAGTGACCTTATAGAGAGAAAGCATCAATGAGACAGTGAAATGCTAATGAAATGAATAGGTATCATAACCAAGGGAGGAACTCTGCTCGGAAGCAAAGAGACAAAAAAGGTAAGCAAATAGATGAAACAAACAAAATCATCCACCAAACTAAGCCAATCACAAAGCCGAACACACACAAAACATCAAACTGCACAAGCAGATATGGGAAGAGTTATAGACATAATCTGTAGCATGTTCTCCAATGAAAAGTTAATTGATGCCAGTCCAGAATCAACATCATCCACTCGCAATTACGTTCATAAACGGACAAAGAACGGCAGCATACACATAAAATCACAGGAAACAGAAGGTATATAATTTTGGAACAACATTGCAGGGAGATGTAGCTAAATGTACCATATTGTGAACTAGACCCACTAACAGAGCTATCAACTTTGGACCTTGTAGACAAGCAGCTCCCAAAGAATCTGAACTTAATCCAACATCCACTCTCCCCAGCATCATCGTCATCATCATCATTAAGTATTTTTCTCCTCACCCTTGATTTTGAATTTCCGACATCCATAGTGCCCCCACTGATAGCTTCAAGACCCAGCCCCATCTTCCTCCAAACCCTAGAACTAAAACGCCATAAACCAAGAGAGATGAACCACTCAGTACATCAAAATCCCTCCTTTTTCATTTTGCCCTTATCCAAAGATTCTTTTGTTGAAATTTTCTGTTTATTTTTCTTTTTATGTGTTAAGATAGGGTACTCTCTAATCCAGAGATACCAAACTAATCAGATAAGACAAAGGAGAGAAAAGAAATCAAACAAACTCTAGCAGAACTTGCTTTAACAAAATTTCATTAATAAATTAAAAAAGAAACAAAAGATTGCACCTTTAATGAAAAAATAAAACAAGAAAACTCAAGCCCAGATGACAAAATTTGAATGACGCACTCTTGGGGATCATTCATACAAAGGAATTGGCAGCAGATGACGAGATTTGAACATGCAAAAAACTAAACCCAGAAACCAGAGACCAATGTATGCATACGAAAGCACAAAAACCTTAAAAATGTCTGTTGAGAAAACCAACGGGGGTTTAAACAACAGTCCGCCATTTCCACTCACACACCACATTCAAACAACAAGACACGAACCCATTGTGAAGACCCCAAAACAAGATTTTTTTCAAAAAAAGAGACACTGGGACACGATGAGTTGTTCTCGAGGCCAAACAAAAGAACAAAAGTTTTCACTTAGTGTGTAGTGTGAGAGAGAGAGAGTGAGTGTGTGTGTCTGAGAGAGGGAGGAGAGAGAAACGTGCGTTTTGCGTGAAAAGAAGTGAGAGAATGGACGTGGATTATAGAGACATAGGAGGGAATATTGGGTACACTAAAGGCCGTGACATAAGAAATACGAAGACGGAACACTATTGGTGAAGAAGTGGAACATGTGGGGTCCTCCTACATCAAAATCCAAGCCCCATTGGAGGGTGAGATCGTCAAATGTACGTAGCACGTAACAAAGACAAGTCTATCCTCAATTTTTATATTTAATTATTATTATTTGGTGATGGACACTTTTTTGTATGTTTGATTATAATCTTCCTTCTTCCTCTCTTTTCCTTTCTTGCCCATTCCATTCCACCTTCAATTTAAACACACTTCTCTATCCAAATGGATCCAAATTAATTAACAAAAAGGTATGGATCTAAATGCAATTCTCATTTTTTTTAAAAAATAATAATAATAATAATACGTGTAATTATGAATCTAAATTTGATAAAGATTTGGTTAGAAATGGAATGGGCAGAGTAAATTGATTTGGTTGCAATATTATTGAGTTGTATTTGGGTTTTATATTTTGAGGCTTTTATCCAAGTGGGCTTCATCTTCCTCAAGAATTTTGGCCCAATCTTTACCAGGAATCACCAGACCGTTTGGCCCATACAACCAGGTCCTGATTTTATGCTGTCTTTTTTCTTTTTTTTTTTAGGCTTCAAATGGAATATAATTTTCAGAAAAATTCTTATCCAAATTAAATTAATTATATGACAAGTATATCGTATTTGATATGTGATTAATCACTTTTTAAATTATACTATAAATATATTACACTTATTATGTAATTAATTCAAATCTAGCTAAACTTAGTCTGGATTTTTAAAAAAAAATTCAAAATTTTTATTATTGTAATATGTCCATGATATGTATGGATAACAGAAAATGCATCAAATATCCGTAAAAGAAAGCACTCGCGCAGACACACACACACACACACACAGAGAGAAGGAGCCAACATTAAGGGTTAGTTTATTCGTTTAAGCATCAAAGTCTGTTTGGGGGTAGTGGAAAATGAAATATATAAAACACCCACTTTTTGGTCTAAAATATTAATTATACACATGGAAATAATTAACAATTAGAATTAAAACCTTATTTTAATTTTTATTGGAAAAAACAATAAAATGAAAAATGTTATATATATTAAAGAAAGTGGGGGTTTCATATGACTGGAATTGGAGGTGATAGTGAGTTGAATTTCTTGTGTTGCTGGAAGAGAGTTGGGATGTTATAGGGAAATTCTTATCTAATTTTAGGTTTAATTGAACTAAATCAATTATATAATAAGCGTATTTTAAATTATATAGTAAATATGATACATTTAATATTTAATTAATCAATTTTTTTAACTATACACCAATCACACAAATGTACCATATTTACTGTATAATTAGATGAGGTTCCAATTCAAATTAGAATTTCCTGATATATATTATAGTTGTGAAAGGCAAAAACAAAAGACACAATGATAGTAAGAAAGAAGAGAAGCATTCCCGAAGCAACATTTCACATTTCTGATTCTGTTTTCTTCCCTTTCCCATCCCCTTGGCCTCTTCCCTCTTGGAATTTGTGCTTCGATTCCTTGTTTTTTTTTTAGTTATATATTTTTGTTGCTCCTGCCGAACATTTTCGTTTTCATCCTTATTATTAATGAATATAGATAGATAGATAGATATGTGTGTGTGCGCATCTTCATAGAAACCTTCCAAGAAAGCAACATTCGATTAATTTTATTGGCTTAATTCGAAAATTACATACAAGTCTTAATTAATTAATGTTAGTATGTGTAGATTTGGACAATTGGAAAGTTGAAATGGTGGGACAAGGAATCTTGTTTTTCTATGCACAATATGGGCCATGCCAGAGTAGGAGTCCCACTCACTGCCAGATTTTTATATTTGCATGTAACATGGATCTTCTTTACAATATCAGTATTTATATATAAGTATATATATTCATAAGATCATCACCATCATCATATAATATTTATAAATACATACATTAATTAACAATAATCATTTTAAATATTTTTGACAAATTAAGGGGGCTTCAAACTATGTCCAAGAATTTAAAACTAAAACATGGATCGTGAATTATATATTTATGATGGACGTCTTTTTCAAGAAAACAAAAAAGGAAAATAAAAGAAATCTGTAATTTTTCAGAGGCAGCAGGGTCGTCGTAACTCATGATCGGGCTTACTGGCCTAGCTAGTACCAATTTTGTTTTCACTTTTTTCCATTGCATGCTTTGCATTTCACATGCCGGGCTCAAGATTGGAGAAGGACTGTCTGTATCATTTTCGTTCTTGATTATTTAATTGAAATTTTGCTGTTCGGGCCATGGCCAGAAATCCTGGTTTTCTTCAATGCCGGCGCCAAACATGTTGCCGAAGCCGTCGTTGGAGACGGGGGCGTGATCCATCTTTTGACATAGTTGGAGGTGATGGTCCGGCCTTTGGAGGAGTTGTGTTAGGCTGGAAGGGCCGATGGCTGAAGGGAAATTAATGACGGGGTTTTTGTTGGTTTGATGATGATGAGGATGAGGATACAATGTGCTGTCTGTTGATGTTGTGTTGAGGTTGACCTCGCAACTGTTCTCACTTACGTTGCTCCAGGAACCCTCGTTCTCTTTGTTCAGGTTGATTGCTCCTGATCCCGTTGAGTCTCTTGTTTTCAGGGCCAATAACTGCAACATAACATTGATTACATTACCCCGTGTTGTACAACTTGTAGTTTGGGTAATTATTCGGACTCATGAAATAGGTTGTTCCGACAGTAGAATTTTGCAATATTCTAGAGAGTGAAATTCAACAAAACCGAACAAGAAAATTCACTCCCAGGATCCCATCGAGATTGTCATTATGATTGAAGAAAACCTAATCTCTACTATCATGAATTGTTTTCTAATTATACTACTATATAGCTAGAAATCCTGTATGATCACATTAACTTGTAACCCGATCCCTACTCCTTAATTAATTCTGAAGAAAATTTAAAACGGAAAAGAATCTGGATCATCATGCAGACATAGAATTGAGAAAATGAAAAAGAAAAAAAAATAAAGGAGTAATTATTGTACCTGTGTTTGAAGCTTCTTGTTCTGGGACTTGAGGGCATCATTATCAGCCTTGAGTGCCTCAAACTGTCTCTTCAGCATATCATAATCCTTCTCCAATTGTTTGGTCTTCCACCTGGCCCTCCTGTTCTGGAACCATATAGCAATCTGCCGGGGCTGAAGACCCAAAGCTCGAGCTAGCTGCATTTTCCTCTCCGGCTCCAGCTTGTTGCCTAACTCAAAGCTCTTCTCCAAGGCCTTCACCTGCTCCAGGTTCAGCCTCCTCTTCTTCTCCCCTAGCAGTTGTGAACCGTCGTCCGACATCTCGTCCTCTGGCTGCAATTGATCTTCTGGCCGCTCCATCCCTGAAAATGACATGGATCTCCTCATCAAGAACTCGGGCACGCCTGCAAAACCATTACATATAATTCAAGAATTAGAACCAAAATAAAAGAGAACAAAAAACCGTATATACATATATCAGATTATTCTTCATTTCTACACGCAGTATGTCAGACACATGTGCTCGTTTCCATACCATGGAAATCCTGAGGAGCACAAGGTGAAGATGATGGAAAATGGCTGTCTTCATGGTTGCGGAACATGGATTCCGCCGGGACAAAAGCCATAGTACTAGTTGCAAGACAACTGAAGCCAAAGGGCTGATGGCCTTAAAAGCATTCACACAGTGTATCCGTGTTAGTGTGTGTGAAATTTGATGGTGAAAATGATCAAGAGGAGAGAATTTGGAGGAGGAACATGGGTGGCAAGACTGGAAGCCAGCGATAATCTGTGTTCAGACAGAAAGAGAGAGAGAGAGAGCGAACATGAAGTGTTATTTATTGCTCAGAGATTCTAGTAGCTATATAGTTATACCTGCTGCAATGTGAAATCTTTGTTGGAGCATTTCTATGTAATGTTACATCTCTTTTGTTCTGAAATTGTATATTGATTTGGAAATAGATGATTGATCCACTTTGTTTCAATGGAAACGGACAGGAAAAACTCGTAAAGATATTAATCAAAGCATCAACGAGTTGCACTCATTTCGTTTTCAAGCGCCTTTCAACATCCTACGTTGTGGACTCTAATACTAATTTCTATTATATTTTCTTCCTTTCTCACATTAACTATTATTGCTGCTTTGAGTTTCATTTTATTTTTATACCTAAACATTGATTTCCAAATAATTAAAGAAAGACAAGGAGAATATATGTCTACAAATTAATATTGACACGTAAAAAGATTTTGTGTTAACTTTATTATCTTTTGTTTTTTATTTTTTTCCTTTTAAATTAATAGTATGTTATATCATTGTATATCTGATTATCAATTGCTATAAATCAAAACATATAAATGTATAATGTTTCTATTCCAAAAACATAGAAAAAGTTGTATTTTACGTCCCACCAATTAGTCTCTTTGCTATTTAATTTAGTCCTATGATTTTTGAATTCACCATATCGCATCCCATAATTCAAAGAATTTGCAATATTTTTAGTTCAAACCTTAATTAATTTGTTAAATTTCTAATAGAAACAATCTTTATTTTTCTCAAAATTTAATGGGGCTCGTGTCATACACGTGTTGTTTTCATCGGAAAAAATTTAACAAATTTAAGGCTTGGGACTAAAACTATAATTTTTTTAAAATTATGGGATACAATGTAATGATTTCAAAAATATCTATACAAGTTTTCATATCAATCAAAAATCCCAGTCGTCTTAGTTAATTGTAAAGTTGTTTGACATCCTCAATTAGATTTATGGATACTACCACTAATATATAAGTCAACCTTAATTTACCACTACCCTATAATTAACGGATTCCTCTTAATTTAATTGTGTTAAAAACACATTAATTAATGGTTTTGGCCCATTAAATTAATATTCAATAAATAATTATAAAATGAGTGCAGGTAGTGGAATAGATTAATAGTAAAATTTAAATCCAATTAAACAACAAATATGATACAGTAAAGAAATTTGAAACTTGAGTCTTATCCGGTAGCTAGAGCAAAACCTGATACATGGGTGTGAGATGGGAGCACATTGTGAACCACAGAAATGGTGTAAATTCCAGTGCAAAAAGGACAATGTGGGCTAGGGGGGAATTTTAACTTTTCAAGAAAAGAATGTTTATATAGCCCCTCTGTTTCCCTATACTGATATCTGTTGCACTCCATCATTTTTCAACAAAACGTCAAAGATAGAAATGGTGTTAGGCAAAAGAAAGAGAAGTGGGAGAAAATATCAAGAATTTCAATGGCACCAAACAATGGCATTCCCTAAGAAAACAAGCCTATGGAAGTTGGGTGAGACCTAAGGCACCCATACTCGGTATTGAAATTACACTCACTCAATACTCACCACAAATGTCCCTCTCCTATATGTGTATGTATATATGATCTTTGATTGTGTCTTTCAGACAATGGTTTCATACTTTGGTGTGGTTAATGTAGTCATAAAATTGAATTCAATTGACAACAATATTGTCTATATGCCTAGCATGCACCATCTCTCTCTCCTCCCCCATATGTTGTGTTCTTTAATTAATTACATCATAAACACTACTACCTGGTCATGTTTAATTAGTTTCCAGCACCATTTATAAGTACTAATTAATACAAAAATTCATTTTGTTTCAAGAATTATGATGATGCAGTCAAACTTCTCGTATTGATTGCAACCAAGAGTTTGAACGGCCTTTAAGTCTCAAGACCTCGTCCTCTATTTGTAGACTTTTATATGACTATTGTGGTGGAAATTATATGTAAAGATACATTTCATACACACGAATATACGTACATATGTATACCTGTATAATTTTTGTATACATATTGGCAATTGATGAATTAGGGGGTGGGGGGAGGTATGGGAGGTATTTAGTGAGGAAGTGCACGATGGTGTGGGCTGAAAATAAGCTAATTCACATGGGATACTTAGTTGGAATGTTTTGTGTTGTGGTTGGGAATCCGGGTGTCTCCATATTTTTCTCTTCCACTCTCACATGCTGCCCTCTCCCCATGTGCCTTTTCCTAATAAATTATACTTACTTGCTCTTCCGTTTTTGGTTTCCGTCTCCTTCCTTGCATCCACTACGTACTACTCTCATCCTTTCTCTCGTCAAGACCAAAAGTCTACTTATACTACTATTCTAAATACATACATACATACATATAGATTAGTTGGATTATGTATTTGATCGACTCACTCTACTCTTTGGTCTTGATTAAAAGAATAATTTAAAATCAGAGATAATAAAGTATTTTTCAATTAAAACACTCTAACCGACGGATCAGTGAAGTGGACGTCTAGAGGTTATATAAGAAACATAGATGAGTAGTGGTTTGTATATAAATCGGATCCATTATGAGGACATGAAGCACTCTTTATGAGTTTGGATCAATTATACGTTATCATCCATTGAACATGTTCAAATTATTCCACATGTCAAACAATCTAGAGCTAAGGTTTCAAGCCGTTGACCCACTCATCCGATTCGTTTATCGTTCTTAATCTGTAGAGTGAAACTTTAGTCATTTCATAATTTTCACTCGTATTAGTATTTTGTACATCCAAAGGAAAAACAGTGAATCGTCTAAAACAATAAAACCCTCCAGCAGCCAGCAGCGCCCGAGATTCCTCTGTATGATTCGTTTAAAGAAAAGAAAATTATTTCTACATTTTCAAGCTTTTTTGTTGTATGTGCTGATAACAGACAATTATGTCGTGCGCGTTATCTATTTGGGCAAACCGAATTCTCATAATCCGCTCAGATCAGTATTCATGCTCATAGGCCCAGCTTTATTCTTGGACTCCAGCCCTACTCTTACACTTAGGATAACAGTAATGGATCACGAGATGAAGCCCCACAACTCCCCCCCCCCCCCCCCCCCCCCCCCCCCCATCTTTCTCATAAAACAAGTTCCCTATATATGTAAAGCTAATTGATAAACTTATATGAAATCACTTGATTTCTCATGTTAATGAATAATTCGTGTTGGATATAGGTATTATACTCCTCCTCTTAAGAAATTTGAACCCGATCCAATCCAACACTGCAAAAAAAAAAAATGCAATTGTCAACATAATTACCGGATGGGCCATCGTCCATAAATAGATTTTGGACAGTCATATCCATTTTTGGTACGTACCGGACATGATGACGATGATAATATGGACTTGTCTAATTGCTAAATTTATTTTAAATTTTGTATTGTCATGATTTATATAGGCGTAATAGCGCACCATCATCACAACTAATTAAAAGCATAATGTTCCATGCTTGCAATTTAATCTATACTTATGAAGAAGCATTATGGAGCGACCAAATCTAAAAATCACAACTTACGTACTAAGCATTATATCAACTTTTTCTTCTTTTTTTTTTTTTTTCCTGGTACTACCAAATTCTACCAACTAAGCAAAAATTGGGTATAAAAGATTAGAAAAATATCTATGTGCTAAGCTAATTTAATATTTTATCTCATTGACAAATTTTGATAATTAATTATTTAGATAATAGCAATTAATATATATTCCAATATCATTATATGTTTAATTTTTTTCTCCAGAAAATTACTGCAAGTAACGTCTAACATTTAGTTACCATCTGATGAGTTGTTTAAGTTAGGTGATCTCAAATTTGAATGGTGCAAGTGGGCCCAGTCCATATTTGTTTTGTAGAAGCCTATTAAAATAAATGTATTTGGAAATTATTGTGAAGGAATTGAAGAGCATTGATTAGTGGAGCGCATGAACACCAGTTTTAGGAGCACTAGGCAGCCCGACATTCCCCGTCTATACAGGGAAAGGAATGGACGGGACGGGGCTCATCTCACTTACCACCAAAATTGGATCACACTATTGGTTTAAATTCCACATTTTGCTTCTTGGTGACTTGACAAACCTCCAACCTAATACACCTTTTTTTTTTTAATATATATTCCATCTTTTTATTATATATTTCATGTGTTTATTTGATTTGAAGTTTGAATTTATGTTTAAGTGTTGGAACTTGGATGTCTTCAAAGCCTGTGTTTAGGTCCCAATCCCTCAAGTATACCTGAAACTACAAGTTCAATGAATTCATTGAGCATTTAGAGATACAAGTTTGTACATATTGTTGAGTTATACAATTTTATGTCAATTATTAATTTAATTTTGATTAATCAATTGCGGTGGTTATGTTGTGTATTTAGATGTAGTGCAACATCAATATTGTCAAGTGTATGAGACGAATTCTATTGTGTAATTTGAAAGCAATAAGATTAAATATGAATTCGGAATATTTGCATTTTTACATTCTAATCTATGATTTATTTATACAGATTATTCATATTTTTTGAAATTTTACATGTAATACTCACTAAAAACGTCAATATCGTTTGCACAAATCAAATTATATATACAACTCCCGAAAATATCAACATCATTACATATTATTACTATTTTTTAACTGTCGATATTAATTTTTACAATAACACAATAAAAATATGAATCATTTATGTAAATAAACCATGAAAAGGATATGTAAGTATAATTATTGGGATGAATTATGCACAAGTATGAGGGGTTGTAGAAGACAGGTAAGAAGAAGGAGAAGAAGCCACGTGACATCACGTGAATGGTGGTGAATACGTTGGGGGTTGGGGAGAGGAATAGCGTGCAGCAATGGCGAGGCGTGGATGTACGTGTCGTCCTCCTGTCCTGGCTGTAAAAACGCAATGTGAGAGGAGGGCTCCCCAATCCGTACTATCCCTGTCATCAATCATTACTTCCTCTTTCAGGCCCCGCATTCATCCCCAATTTAAATGCAACCTACTCAATGTCTAAACTCTATAAATACATATGTGCACGTACCAATATCATGTAGTATAAAAATAAATACAAATATTATAGACTACGATATAATTTGAATGAATTAGTTAAGAAAAAATAATTTTATTTATTAATTTGTTTTCGAATAAACGAATACTACACAAACAAAAAAAATTAACTATAAAAACACTGGTCCTCGAGTAATTGGACTTAAATTCTACCGCCATAATATAAGTATCGTGACTAAGTATTATTATGTAATGGGTCAGGTAGTAGTACAATTACCACTTATACTAATTTATTTATCTATAAAAATTAGAAACTATTTAATTTTGGTTGAGGCAAAGATTAAATAATGGAACAATGGTTTGTATGGAGTGTGCGTGAAGATTAGATGATGTAATTGTGTTTTTATGAAAAGTAAATGAATTGATATGTATAAACAATGAATGGTATGAATTAGTATCTCATATGAAATAAGTAAATCCAAAAAATAGATAATTTGATTGGAATTGTCTATAGGAATTATGATTGGTATGAAATCATAAAGTAATTCCCGCTATCCAAAACATTGAAAATCATACAAAAACTTACCCTACTTCGTCTTTCTCTATATATATGTATGTATGTATCTTAATAAAATGGCTACTATCAAATTAATCATAATTCGAATTTATAATACTTTATGTAAAATTAAATTTCCATCAAGTTTCAAAATTCTCCAAAAGTTAGAATACCAAATTATAATAAATACGAAGAAGTAAAGTGAAAAAGAAATATGGAGTAGTTGGTAGTTAAAAGAAAAAAAATTATTATAAAATTATTAAAAAATATTAAAATTATTAATCTGATCAAATATTTTTAAAGAGAGAGATGAAATTTAAAATTGATACGATCAGAGGATTTTTTTTATAATAGTATCGATACATATGGTACTTTTTTTGTCCTAAGTATAAATACTTGTTACGTGATTATAAATTCCAACAGTTTGGTACTTTTTTTTTTTTTTGGCTATTATTTACAATATAAAGTATCTTCAATAAATGAGTTTAAATTAAAGAATTTATGCGTATTCAAATTGTGAACACTTAAATTAAAAATGTACAATTTTGTTTTGTTTACACTTAAAATATTATATTCGTTGGAATTGCGCATGAGGGTGGTCAGCCTAATAAAATTTTAATATTTTATTTATTTAAATATTTTTTGAACTTATTAATAAAATAAAATTCAATAATTTTAAAACGTCTTATAAAATATTTCTAATAAGTTGGCCAAACACCCTCTAAATTAATTGAGCGTTTTGCTAAAAGCTTGGTTTTTTAAAAAATTCAATACTAAATTAAAGAAACTATTTATTATCTAACATTTTTACTCATCGATCCAACTATCATTATTATACATTTATTCCACATACAAATAAACATTCAAAATTAAATTTTTACTCAATTTAAATTATATTTTTTTTATTAAAATTAGAAAAATAAGATGAATACCAAACAACCGCAGCTAAAACGGTGGTGCAATTCTTAATAAAAACGCGTCACCACATGTGAAAAGGGGAAAAAAAAAAAAGCGACTTTTCAATAAAAATTAGTGTGCTTGCTTACGTGTGCAAAGAATAATTAGCAAGTAAATTATGATTAAACAATTCTAATTAAGGGCAAATAAAATTTAATTTGAAGGGCTCGAGATTCAAACTCCCACATGTAATAAATAGACTGTTCAAAGTTTCCGTCTTCTCTAGTCTAAGACCAATACTCCATTTACTATTTTATAACCCTCAACCCTTTCATACTTTCACTAAGTTATACTGATTTTATGACTTAATTATATAAATATCCTCTAATCTTATATCAGGGATCGTAAAATTATAAATATATTTTTTAAACGAGTATCTGAGCCATATATTTCGAGGGGTACTAATAATTATAACTATAATTTTAAAGGATGTATTTATAATTTTGTAAAAGTAAAAAAGTATTTGTATAATCAGACTTAATGTAAGGGGGTGTTAAAATAATTTAGGGATAATTATACTATTCTCCTCTGAGGTTTTGTATAATTGCATGTAGACCCATATAGTTTGAAAAATTATATATAGCACTCCTTGATTTGATTTCATCTAACAAATAAATCCATTTGTTAGTTAAAATTAATTGAATTTGTTGATATCGACAAAAAAATGAATAAAAATTTATAGTTACTCTTGATTGACTTATTATTGATTTATTGTAGGTTAAATATTTTTTTTTTACTAAACTACCATTATAACGGTGAAAATATATATCCTCGCATGCATTAACGTATGAAAATATATGAGGGTAGTTTGATAATAAAAAAATTTATTTAATTTGCAATAAATCAATAATAAGTCAATCAAGAGTAGGTATAGATTCTTTTTTCTGATTTTCTTATTAATATCAGTAAATTCGATAAATTTTGGTTAACGAAATGACTTATTTGTTAGACATAAGCAAATCTCAGATAAAATATTTACGTGTAATTACACCGAATCTCAAGAGAATGGAGTGCAATTACACCTATAATTTATCATATTGTCAGCATATTACTCAAATACTTTTGAAATAAATGAAAGTAAAATACTTGGCAAAAATTTAATTTTTTTGAAGTAGCATATTTAGATATTATTTTTTTAATGTCTGATTTACCCTTTATCCATTATCATGAAAATGGGGAATGGCGATTGGCTAAGGGTGGAGTAGAAATCTAGAGGAGTGATACAGCAGGAGGTCAAGCATCACGCGCGTAGATTTCGCGACATCTGATAAGACTCATTTTCACGCGCCCGCATACGGCGTAGTGCGCTCCGGAAATGTTGATTGCACCAACCTAACAATCAGTATCAATAATTAATTTTGTAAATACTTAATTCTCTTGTGGGTCCCAAATAAACAAATAATAATGTTCTCATTTTTTTATTTTTTTATTTTTGAATTTTCTTATGGTTAACTCATCTTATTGTTTGGACTTGTATTTTTGTTTCTTTTATTAACTCCTCTTTTCCATTATTTCTAAGAAAGTATTTAGCAAATTGGTTCCAACATTGAATGAATTTAATTTCAAGAATCACATTCTAAAAATCAATATTCTAGAAAAAATAGAGAAAAGCAATCCTTTAACCAACTCGTTCGTACCGGCACTTTTTTCACACTTTTGAAGTCGGATACTTTTAAGGTTTACATTTGAAAAAAAATATCTTAAAAGATCACTGATATCGTAACATAATACTATATTTCCGTACAAATTGTGAAGTATCCCTTAAAAATAGTTGTCTTTATATTAGTTTTGACTCTCAATTTTTTTTTATTTACTTCAGTCGAACTGAAATAGTTTATTGCAAAGTCTACTTCATCTTTTACTTCATTCAATACACACATTTCATGTATATATAATTTTTTAAAAATAAAATATATAATGTCATTTTTATACAAACAACACGTATATGTTAAATGAAGTAAAAGATTGAATAAAGTTTAGAACCAAAAATTTGATCCGCAGTTCCATTTGAATTCCATTCCTAAAGCTTTCATCTAAAAAAAATAAAACCCCATGAACGAGAAAAGTAAAGTAAGTAGGTCTACAAATTGTGCGCGTCCACAAACGCATACATATCGCGGAGTTTGAGCCTTTCAAGCAATAACTCCCGCGTTCTTCGACTCCTTCCTTCCACCCACCACACTTGTTTAGTCAGACAATACACTTATCCTTATTTACAGACAAATCCATATAAAACCCAACATTCCATACCTTGTCAAGCTTCTTTTTTTTTTTCCCATTCGTTGTGACCACTCACTTTACACCTTGCCGTCTGAAAGGGTCTTTTTTTGAATTTTCTTTGATTTCTTCGCTCTCCCATTTCGCGTCCTTCTAGACAGAGAAGAGGGGAGAAAAGGAACAGGAGAAGAAGGTGAAAGGAAGAAGCTGCTAAAAGGGTCTTTTCTTCCTTGCATTCTTGTTTTTTACTTCCACAGTTTTTTTTCCCTTCTCCAATTTCTTTTGATTCAAATTTCTAATACGGCGATCTTATTTATTGTCGATTGTCGTTTCGTTGAGATTTCTTGTCGCGTTGTCAATCATGTTCTAACTGTTCCCTTTTTAGTTTTTCTTTTTTTGATCTCTTTTTGTCAGGAAGATTTTAAAACTGTGTTTTCGTTTTCCCATGAATGCATCATTCCGTGCCATGTTTTGCTGAGAATTTCTCATCCAGTTTTTTCTCTCGCTCATTGGCCTAAGCGATTCTACCAGCTTTTTTATTTGTATTTCTTTCTTAATCTCTGAAATGCAGGCACAAAAATCCCAGTTCCCTCATATTTCGCTATTTGTTTAAGATTTTTTGTTGTCTTGAATCCCGGAATCTCTAACAAATCCATTACATTGCCAGCTCATTTAAGAATGTTCTTCGACTCCATCCCCGAATCCCTTCACATGAACGCTTTTATATAAAGTTGTGATTTTTTTATTCTTTAGTCCCGTTGTCTTGATTTCTGTTGTTGTGGGGGGTTTTCCTTCTGCCTTTTCTGATAATGGGTTGTGCGTCGTCGAAGCAAAAAGTATGCCGGAATTGCCAGGCACCTTGTTCTCCGGTGCGGCGGAGTTACTCAATGAGCGTTCACCACCCTCGTTCAAGAACAGGGGACAGCTATCATCTGGTGTCTCTCACTTCATCCACATTGGGTTCTTTGAAGCTTGATCCGTTGATTCAGCCTCATCTTGTGGAAGATAAAGACGAGGGCGAGGCTCCATTGAATCAGTATCAGACTGTTGTAGAGGAGAAGGCCTCATTGGGAAATGAGGAGATTGTTGGGGCAAAGTCAGCTAAAGAGGAATTTGAAATGGGGATGATTGAGGCCAAGACCTGGTCCAAGATGATCAATGAGAAAATCCCAAAAGTTCTCCCTAGAACACCGATAAGAACCCCTCCGGGAGAACCGGAGACGATCAATGCTTGGGAGATGATGGAGGGTCTTGAAGATATTAGTCCACTTAGGCCTGTTAATCATTTCCGTAGCTTTTCCTTTCATGTGCCTAGCCATTCGAGTTTATCTTCGATTGATGATCAACCAACCCCAAGAGTGAAAGAAAATGGCGACGCATCGCCTAAGCCAGCATGGTTAGACTTGGCTGATAGTGATTCAAATTCGAATTCGAATGATACATCTATAGTATCCGAATTTGATCCTGAGGTTATAGCTACATTCAGAAGAGCGCTCGAGGACCTTCCACCAACCAATCCTTTTCACCTCAAGCCAGTGGATGGTGAAAATGAGCAGCCGGCCAAGGATTCTGCATTGGAGTTAACGGACGGGAAAGATGTGACCGGTGGTACAGACAAGATTGCACCACGTCTTACAGACAAGTTAGTTGTGTATTTTACTAGTCTAAGAGGGGTTAGGAAGACATACGAGGATTGCTGCCATGTCCGAGTGATTTTAAAGGGATTGGGAGTTAAGGTTGATGAGAGGGACGTATCAATGCACGCGGGATTCAAGGAGGAATTAAAGGAACTACTTGGTGAGGGGTTTGGTGGTGGTAGCTTGCCAAGAGTGTTTCTTGGGAAGAAATGTATTGGTGGGGCTGATGAGATACGGCGGTTGAACGAAGAGGGTAAGCTTGAGAAGCTGGTCGAAAGTTGTGAATTGGTTGATGATGCTGGTGGAGGTGGAAACGGTAACGTTTGTGAAGCATGCGGAGATATTAGATTCGTGCCTTGTGAGACATGTTCAGGAAGTTGCAAAATCTACTACGAGGGAGATTACGACGAAGAAGAATTAGATGAAAGTGATCATGAATATGGTTTTCATAGATGCCCTGATTGCAATGAAAACGGACTTATACGGTGTCCTGTTTGTTGTGGCTGAGTTCTAAACCACGAGCTGGAATTTTTCCCGGTTTTGATTCTTGGTTTTCCTTTTGTGAGTTGTTTGTTGTACAGTGAGCAGTTTTGATAGTTTGCCATCCAGATTTGCAGAAGAAATCCAATCAATTGCAGATGCTCTATTGGTGAGTTCTTCAGGTCCAGTCTGTTGTTGAAACCTTAGTGTAATACTTTCTTCATACCGTATTTTTCCAGGTAATATGAGAAGCATGTATACTTGTTTTCTCTCAGGAAAAACTTTTCCTACTTAGCTTTTTGATGGGTGTAATGTATATTGTTCTGATACTGATACTTATTTTATAGACCTCTGAATTGGGAAAAATACCAACTTTTGTATAGAATGAAAACATAGAGCAGCAGTTTTTATGTAATATTTTTCAGCAGAATTGTTTTCTCTTTCTTGTTTAAAATCATTCAGATTCATATCCCATATGAATTTTAGCATTGCCCTTTCTGCAAATGCTGAATGGACCAGTCATTTTAGCTCCTTTTTCCAGGGGCTTCATGGCCTTCAGCCGGCACGCCAAAGTGGAAGGAAAAACAGGTTGGAAAGCATGAAAATCTGGTTGTTGAAAAAGAAGAATAATGGACTTGTATATGTATATTTTATAGTCCATTTCCAGTTGTAAGTCATTCTTGTGACGGTGTCTGTGGCCGACTTCTCCCCATCTCTTTTTCCCCAAAACTCATGATTATGCAACACCTCCGTTACTATTTCCTTTCTTTCTTTACTACTGATTCTAAAAGAAATTAAAAGGGTCGGTTGATTAGGTGAAAATTGCCGGTCCAAGCAGTTCGTGTGACTAATAAAGTATGATGCTAAGCTAGCAGTCACTCGGTTTATGTGGAAATGACATTGCGGTCGCCTTCAATCAATTTGCGTATTAAATAACACGACTAAACCACCATAAGTATCAATCCTGTGAAGCTATCAATCTTGTAGAGTTCATTCTGGGATTTTAATGATTTCCATCAGCCCAACTTTACTAAAAAACTATCGCATTAAAAACTCCGGCCAAGGCGCATTGATGCTGATTGCTACAGCAAACTGTGCGTCTACAAGTATTCAATTAAGGGTACAGCCTTATAAATATGACTATAAAGCTATCAGAGCAGGTGTGGCAATGGTAGTTACATGAATTGATTGATGATGTTCATGATGCTAATCCAGGAAATCACACCCATACCTTACAGGGGACCCTCCAGTTCGTGGAAGTTGTTAATTTTTCTTGCGAAAACGTCAAGCTACTAAGAGACACTGGAATGATACTACAAATCATGCGTACACAATTTGTGGGCATCTGCAGAAATTTCTTTCTTCCCCTGTTTTTTGAGAAGAAATGTGTCATTTATGTTGATATGAACCACGAGCATGTGGGCTCTTGAATATGGGAAAAGCAGGAGAAGATAAATACATGGAGTGTGATTTCAATCAGTCATTTTCAGTGGAAGTTTGCAATAACCCACAAAAGGAAGCCAACAACAAGCCAGCAAACAGGGGATGGATGAGTAATAAAGCAACTATTTCTTATCAGATTCGTGTGGCTTTTATTTTTCAACCAAGCACATCTATTCAGCTCGATAACGAAAAATTATGTTAATCATTCAATTCTTGCAACATTTGATTGGAATCTCCATGCATAACCAACGACCAGGCATTTAATGAGCTTGTTGGGACAATGCCATATTCCCAGGTTCCACCATCCTAAATGTGGATTTCAAGAAGCATCAAACTTGCAAGAACTGCTGAAAATATCTCCACTTTGTACAAATGTTTTTAATCAAGTTAACAAGGATATGCAAGTGGACCATTCATTACAATCTGTAGAAATCTTATGATTGGGGGAAGACAACAATTGAAAATAACCCCAACATGTCACCAGACCAGCAATTTATAACCGTACATACAGTCATAAGAAATGCTGCAGGAATATTACATTGTGGTAAGTCCTTTCCAGTAAAGTAAAAATCAAACAGGCACTTTTTTCTCCACAATCGTCATTTCTCGACACCTCTGTTACCTAAGTCCGCAGCAGCCTTAGCTGCCCTATCCAGGACGCCTGAAACCCAGAGAGCCCCTTTGGCAAAATAGCTGCTGTTAACCACAGCATTTGCAGCAGCCACAGCTGTTCTACCCGTGTATGATGCCACTGACTTCGTCACCTCCGAAACATGGTACTTCTCATCCACGTATTTTGCGGCCTCTACTCCTGAATGGACTTTATCAGTAAGTCCAATCTTTTTGCTCAGTTCTGCAACCTTGGCGGCTGCAGTGGATGAAACTTGATGGGATTCGTCAAAAGCTTTGGCTTTTGACAGTGCATCTTTACTTAATACGTAGCCCTTCAAGATCATGGTTTGCATAACTCCTTGCACTACTGTCATAGCTTCTCCAGGAGTAGAAATAAAGCTGTTGGAATGTGTTGCCTATAAGGAAGTTTAGGAACCAAGATCCCTTAAGTAGACCAACACATTTTGCATTAGCTGTAAGATAACAGAATTTTCAATTGGGTACATGGAAAATGTTTAAGATGTTGTTTGTTTCTACACCATAGGACCACTTTGGCGGGTCCCTGGTTGTTATTTTCCATGAATTATCAATCATAAAAGCTCGAAACACTTGTTTTAAGTTGCTAGTGAATATGTAAGAAGCACTACTAAATCCTGTTTCTCTGCATTACAAATAACTGTTATCCACTTCATTCACAACCGTTGATTATGCAGAGACTCCATGCTGGTCTCCAACCATTGGCTAAACAACATCAATAGCCATCTGTAAAGAATATAGCAGTTGCCCGAAAATGATACTTGTGAAGGTTTAAGGTGAAGTAGTTTGAAAATTAATTGATTTTTAGTAAATTATATATATTCAGTCAAAGCAAAATAAACATGAATCACGATCCCTTTTTTGGAGACATTATGAAGCCAAATATAGCAGGAATTTCATGTAATCAGTTAACCAAATACTGGAATGATAAATAGTGCATACCACTGAGTTACTTCCATTCTCCTCCTCCCCAAAATCAACAAGATATGGAGATGGATCAACATTATATGTTCCGCAGCTACATATCGCTACTGGCTGACCAGCAATCTCAGACCCCTGGAATCACATAAGAAAAGAAAGACCATTGGAACTACATGAAAGTTGAGTTTTGCTCGACTTTGTTGCCTGAAAACAATTGTCAAAACAAAAGTTACTGTAGTGACAAAGCATAAAAGGGACTTACACTGAGAAAAAGAGCAATTTTCACGGAATAAGCTTCCTCAAATTCGACATGGGCTATAGAAATGTCAGCACTTATTCTGCCATCAAATTATCAGCCTCAGTTGAGCAAACTGGGGATAAAAGTAATACTCCACTAGAAAAGCACAGTGTAGTAAGGGCTTAAATTTAACCTCTACATTAGAACAAGTTTTACAAGTCAAAGTAGTAAATTAGATTATTACAGGACTCAAGCTATGTAAATCCCTTAGAGATCGATCTACTATCATGGTATCATTTACAGAAATGCATTAGCAACCAACATAAGAAATGACAGCTAAGCTACCTCGTTATTTCTAAGCGTTTAATACTTCCACAGTTAAGGAAGAACTGGTAAACGTCTTCCCAACTTGCTTCTGGTGAAAGCCCAATGACTTCTACCATATAAGTACCCACCTCATACTCCATTTACACGTGCTGCTTAGTTGCTTCGGCGAGTCAATCTATTAGGAAAAATGAATGCATTATAATTGAGTAAAATTTACAGAGGAAGAAAAACTACTTGTCTCCACAAGACCACTATGCCAACTATAAGAATGCAGTGGTTATTATGAGCTCCTGAACATACTATACAGCAGGCAGATAGTCATGCATGAACGGAGAAATTCGTACAGGTGGTAACCAATCTGTATGATTAACACATGGGACTGTGATAAGGAAGTTTGAGAAACACCCAAATTTATTCCGAACATGCATTTACCTTAATTTTATTTGAAATATCTCATTTGCTATAACCAATACAAAGAAATTCAATTGATGAAGTATGTGATTAAATACTACAATATTCATAAGACACAGACATCCATGAAAAAACTAGTGCTCCTATGTACTTATCAAGCAAAGACAAGGCCATCATCAAATAGGAAAAAAGATAACAAATAATATAAGAACAACTCTCTTTGTAGTGAAAGCCATTGCGGAAATAAATCTGAATAAATCAAACGTGAGAAGGTTAGAGAAAATGTTAAATAATCGAAAGGTTCATAAACAATTCCGCTGGAGGAATTTTATATACCAAATAGCATACAGAAAGAGGACATGCTGCTCGGCAAACGTTGTACCTTGACATTGTAAGGTCTCAGTAATTCCAAGACAAGTTCACTGATGCATGCCAGCGGTCACCATATTTTTCTCGAATCTCAACTCAAAATGCCAAATTGCACGAACAAGTTAGATGAAAAACATTTTTTCATTTTCCGCAAATATCTCTTCGTCATGCACACCAATCTATACATTTGCTCCCTCATTGGATCATTAAAAAGATTGTTCTTTTTATAAGTTAAATTCTAAAACGATGGTTTTTACTCTATAATTTCTTAAACCAGCTATGAAATACATTCTTCTTAAAAACAACATCTATGATGAACTGCAGAAACCAAAAAAGTCCGAAGAAAGAATGCACCTTCAAACAACTATTTGAAGAACGACTTCTATTTCTACCAAATACGAAGTAACAGTCCGAGACACACTTTCTACAGACGGGGAAATGAAATCGCGACATACGCAGATTAAAAAAAATCATTAAACAGCTAAAAAGATGAACCGGGCACAAGGATTTTTCTATATATACAAATGTAAAAATTTCAACACAGGCAAGCACTTGACATAGAGCAGTTATAGAGGAAGAGTGAAAAGAAGCTCGTTCAAGGCTGGAATTTGGTAAGAGAGGAGTATTACTGCAAACCTTGTCCGGTAATGGTCTGGAGGATGCTATTACAGTCACAGCCACAGTGACAGAGAGCAAGAAACCAATGAATACGCGAGTGTGTCTGTGGGTCGTGGGTGCTATGACTATTATTACGAGTATTGTTGGCAGTGGCAATAAGCAGACCAACCGTCAATAAGATCACGGACTTCTCACGTGACCTTGTCAAATTGCAACGAATCAGATATCGCCAACGCATATTTATCCTGACAGATGAATTCCCTGTTGGAAAGCGGGCCTCATCTCATCATTTTCACAGTCATACCAAATTGTTATTACTTCCGCCTTTAAATAAAAACGTGTTGGAAGAATGGCGGTTTACGACTTGCAAACATTATATCTCTCAATCGGGCTGGGATTGGGTCATTTAGGATAGTCTGATTGACCCACAACTAAAAAGCCCAGTTGTGGCCCAAAAATAAAATGGATTTGGGCACTAATACTACTGCTTTCCCGGCTTCATTGGATTCGGCCCATTATACATGCACGGGCTTAGCACAAGAAATCCATAAACGACGACGTCAGGTTTGTTTTATTCACGAGCATGACGGATACATTGCGTGCGTGAGAGAGGGATGAGATTTACAACCTGTTTATAGTTTAAAGTGAAAAAATATATATTTTTATTTTTGTTTAAATTTTCGTGTAAAACTAAAAATATATTTAAATTAATTAATAAAATTATATTTTATATTAAATGAATATATTTTCAAGAAAAAAATATATATAAACTAACATATTTTGCACTTTCATTATCATTTTAATGATTGAAAATTATATATATATATATATATAAAAGGTGCCGACATAATAAGTGTTGGCGGAACCCACGTTGTTACTAATAATAATATTGGAAAAAGGTGACAATTAAGGCAATTAATTTCGCAAAGTGATTGCTAATTAAAAGCTAGCTAGCCTAGTCATTAGTCAATAATATTATTAATTAATTATTATTACATGGTGTGTACTAGTACTCATCCAAATCATTTCAAGACCATTGTCTGTGTACTGTCATAGGATGTCTCATTTTTACGAGATCTGCATGCATGCTTATCAATCCAGGAAGGATTAATGGATGGATTTGGTGTCATCTCTTCAGGTGACCACTACAATATATCCTACAGGAAAATGCTTAGTAGTCCTAATCACAATTTTTTATTTTAAATTTTGTTAAGTAACTTTATATATATATTATATACGGAAAAAAATTAATTTGGACCTAACTTAATTAAATTTAAACCAATCATATGCCAAGTACAATATACTTGTTATTAATTTAATTGGTGTGCAATTAAAAAAAATGATCAATTACATAGTAAATACATCATATTTTGTGATGGGTTTAGTTCAATCAAGCCTAATTCAGGTAAAAATACTCCACATATACATTATATATATAATATATATCCTTAAATAAATATATAATGTTTATTTTGATACAACATGGGAGGCATGCGTATATTAAGGGGTAAATTACATTTTTGGTCCCATAAGTGGACCCGATTCTAATTTTAGTCTCATACTAAGAGCAATTCGCACATTTGGTCCCGTAAGTGGATTTTTTTCCAATTTCAGTCCCGGTTGGGGATTTTCGTTAAAACTTAACGGCAGCTGCTGAAATCCGTTAGGTGCTGTTAAATATGGAGGGAAAGCATGTAGAATTGGAGTGAAAACATGGAGAATTTGAGGGAAAATCAACAACTTGGTGGAAATTACACTATACCATCTTCCTTCTATTTAAATCCCATTTCTTCATTTCTCTCTTGCATTTAGTAGAAAAAAATCTCATATGGCTGGTAATAGAGAAAATTTTTGTCATTGTGGAAGGCTTGCGATTTTGAAAACCTCATGGACCGACGACAACTCAGGTAAGAGGTATTTTAGGTGTACGAAAAAAAGAAGCGAATGTGATTTTTTTCGTTCGAAAGATCCGCCGATGTGTGCAAGGACAAAGGTTATCATACCCGGATTGCTTCGAAAACTGAATAGAATGTAGGACAAAATTGCACAGATGCAACGAAGACAAACTGTTTTAGTTTATTTTTTAGTTGTATCTTGGCTTATGGTGTTGTTTAAATATTGCTTTGGTTGAGTCTTTATCAATTTTCTTTGGAGTATATTCTCCAATTTTTCATATATTCGGCAATATTAGGTTGCTATTTTAGGATATGTAATCTTTATTTTTTACTCTATCATTATGTTGTAATCGGCAATATGTAATTTTGTACGTAATATTATGTTATGGTTAATATTCCATCTTCAACCAAAAACTTGAGCAATCAAGTGAAAAAATATTGAAAAACGGCCTGTAAAATACTGTAAAAATACAACAATCAACCAAAGACAAAGAAAAATATAGAACACAGAGATGCAAGATGCAAGAAATGCCCTGTCTACATGCTTTCCCTCCATATTTAACAGCATCTAACGGATTTCAGCAGTTGTCGTTAATTTTTAACGGAAATCTCTAACCAGGACTGAAATTGGAAAAAAAATCCACTTATGGGACCAAATGTACGAATCGCCCTTAGTATAGGACTAAAATTGGAATCTGGTCCACTTATGAGAAGAAAAATATAATTTACCCTATATTAAGTATGGTAAAAGATGTAATAGGATTTAAAATAGAAAATGAAGCATTCGGGGTAGAGTGATGAATGGGGGGTTAGCGACCGACGATTGTCCATTATTAATACAGCAATTATGGATGGCTGTTTTTGATTAAGACAGGAGTTTTAAGCCAGAAAAGCTATGTCCCTTTCTATCCCCTATTGGGGTGCAGATCTGTCCCCCTGATTATACATTAATCTTTGCCATTTCCGGACAGCTTCTCTATTAAGCGTTAAATCAATGTATTCCTAATTGCATGACAATTTACGTAATTGCTATCATGTTCATGTCACCTTTGGTGGACGTACGCTGATCATCATCTTGACATTAGTAATCTTATGAAAGAAAATGAAATTAAACATCAAATAATTACACATTAGCTGACAAGCTACTGATTTGATGTAATTAATATTGCAAGAAAACAAATAGATAGCGAGGTACGTAGAAGGTTAATCAAAACCAGTGATAGCCTGATCACTTTTTATTTTATGTATTTATTCATTTATTTATTTTTGGTGGAGACAAGATTTTAATTAACAATTCTTTTTTCTATATATAATCATGTCGTCGACGTGGCAAAAGATGTATTTTCTTAATTAAGAGGATCTTTTAATTAGCGACAGTTTAATTTTAACTATGTCAAACTTAATTAAGGAAAGTTAATTTTATAAAAGGTTGATGAGTATATATAATATTTTGCTATAATAATTTAAAATTTTCCATTGATATATATATATATATATATAGATATCAATGCCTGAATAGAATACATTATCCCCGAAATCAAAACACATGAAAAATACGAAATATTAAAACAAAAAATGGCGTACATAAGTTTTAGGAATCCTTGTAATTGAGTACGGAGACTCCCATTATTAATTTAATACGACATCATTAAATAATATTAGGTAAGTACAGCATGGATCCATGGATATGGACACTTAAAATAAGTATCTCAGATATACTAATGACTAATTAATTAATTGATAATTAAGCCCACAATATAGATATATTCTAGTAATTGGCTTGAATTTAATTATTACATATATGATGATGTATGGATTACTTAGATTAAGCTCCTAATTATTGCAGCCTCAGGGCTGTTAGCGTCGATGGTAGACAGCAGCTGGGATAGCCTCTCGCTCAGATTATCCACCTCTTTGTGCAAGTCTCTGATGTAGTTGCAGGTCTCCTGAAGCACCTTATTTGCAGATGCCTGCATGCTCAATTTATTACATGAATTGCTTAGTGTATGACAACATACATATATATATATATGCCTTAATTATTAATTACATGTAATATCTTTTCATGTTTAAGGAAATTGAATGTGCATATGTATTCATGTGAAACAGTAACAATATGAAACAATTAAGTAGAGAGGGAGGAGGATGACATGCAACGTGACATGGCGTGTCTGACACAAGTGTATATATATATATATATATGCATTGCAGTGGAGAAACCACGAGTAGTAGTCGTGAACAGACAATATTAATAACTTTAGACACAATTTGTACTAGCTAGGTTAGGCTACACATATATAAGATATATGCACATCATCATATATCCAAATCTCCACCATCCATCAAGGAATTAATTCATCATATTGTTGTCTACATATAAAACATATATTTCCCTTTACAGACCGGATCACTCAACTGAAAACCACCTTTTAATGAACATTGTTGACCTTCAACCATTCCAACCCTAATTAATATTTTAATCAATTAGTTACTCCATCACACACAAAATCGCAACTGCTAATTAAGGTGTATATATATATATATATCCATATATGGAGCACCAAAATTTTTGCTCAAATTAATCAATCACACAGTAAATAAGATAAACTTGCATTGTGATTGGTCATTTTTTCTGAAGCGTACGCCAATCGTAGAACAAGTGTATTAATATAAATGATTAGAATTTCCCATGCAGCAATACTCTCAACTTAGAGTACTAAGTAGGAAGGTATGTAGCTGGGGTACTTATGATGAGTAGTGTGCAGATATTGAATGAATGAAATTGCAAGTAGAGATGTACGTATATATATAATACCTTGTTTGGACGCCTGGTGGTGCGAATTTCAGGAAGGAGTTGGTGGAGTTTGGAGACGAGATCAATGATCTGATCATCGCTTATCCTGGAACTACCAGAACTTGACTGTCTTGACCTTCTCCCAGACGACGACATGATGATATTCTAAAAAATATAATACAATTTAAATGCCTATTTAATTCGACGATTTGAGAAAAGAAGAGGAAGATATTAATAAATAAAGCTGAAAATTAATTAATTGCGAGAAGATGTAGTTTTGAATGATTTATATATATATATATAATATATAAGAGGAAAAAAAGGAAGAAGAAGAAGGGGTTTTTATATATAGAGGAGTGGAGATCAGAGAGTTATTAGCTAGCTAGGTAGGTAGGTGGTAGGTCTAGGAGATTATATGAGAACAAAAAATGATATCATCGTGTAATAATAATAATAATAATAGTAATAATAATAATAATAATGATAAGGTTATATGGACCACAAAAGATAGAGATAATTACTCTGACTCTGAGTGAGAAAAGCAGCACAACATAGAGAGTGATATATGTTGGAGGTGAAGAAGACAGTTCCATTCTGTGTACGTACCCCCAGCCCCCTACCCATACCCCTTTTCATTCACTATCCATCTCTTAACATCATTCAAACAAATAACACTAATTCAATATTATTGGGAAAATGAAATTTACTTTAATTGTCACTAAACTAATTATGGCTTAATAATATCAAAAGTCATGATTCTGGTCCATTAATGTATATACCAGGTAGGGGTGGCAAAATCATCTGTTTAACTCAATTCAACTAGTTTGTCATATTTTAAAATGGGTTGATATAGATTGGAATTAAATAAAATATATTTTTTATGTGATGGATATGAGTTAATAATGGACTTAGTATGAGTCTTAATGGGTTCAACTCATAAAAAAACTAAAAGAACCCACCATTTCTTCTTTCCTCGTATACTCACTCTCTCTCACACGCACAAATTAGCTCACAACTTCTCTTTTTTCATATATACACACTTTCACATCTCTCTCTCACACACACATATGAAAATTGTCTCTCAACAAATATAAAAAACTAATTGTACGGTTTGCTGTTGATTCAAGATGAACATTCAAAAAGTTATATAAATTAGTTTGATAGAATGTATTTTATTAGATATTTTATCGAATTTTTTACTTCATAATTACCAAATAAATCTTAATGTACATGGTCATTAGACAAAAATGACGTGTGATACGAGTTTAATCGTATTACATTACAAGTAGTAATTACCTTTTTCAATAATTCAAATATTATCCTTTTTTTCTTTCCAAATATTGCATGAAATTTTGAAATGTTCAAATTCAAATTAATAAAATCATTTATACTAATCCAACCCAACCCATTTTGAACCGATTCATTTAAACTCATTTTGAACCCGATTCATTTGAACCCAACCCAAACCTGATCCTATCCGCTCATTTGCCATCCCTAATACCAGGCATGGAGTAATTGAATCAATTATAACAATATCATGATTTCAATAATTAATAATCAATATATGTGCGAAGTGGTCAATTAAATCAATTGAGAATATAATAAATATCACAGTAGAATGGAATTCAAAATAGTATAAAATATATTGCACATATATAAATAACCTTTTAATGGCCTCAGTTTGTAAGTAAGTAGTGGAAGTATTCATTTTTTTATTTTGAGAAAAAATAAAAATAACCTTTTTTAATAAATAAAATTAATTAATATTGGAAATGTAGCTAGGGCATATCTCAACAAGTTGGCATTAAAGTTAATATCGTGTGTTAGTTATTGTACTAACAATGTGGGCCTTCATGTGCATGTCTGAATATACATGACCATGTGATCATTGGACACTCGCTTTCTCTTATTACTCATCTATCAATTTCTTGACTTTCTCTCCGTTTATATTATGATATTAACGTGCATAAAAATTGATTGTCCAAAAAAATTTAAATTATAAAAAATTTAAAAAAAAATGCAAGATTTATGGTATTTCCCAGAGGACTCAATTCGGGAGAAGGCCCAAGCACACGTTCCCCACAAAATAAAAGCCTAATCGGCCAAATCTGAGAGGGCCTTGATCAAAAGGCCTCACAGACCCACTAGGAGGCCCAGATAGATGTCCCCCATAAAATAGAGGACCAACAGGCCCTCAAGGGCACGTGGCGTCCCCAGAGAGAAGTATTCTAAACCCTAATAGATTTGGAGTCCAATTAGGAGAAGGACTTCTCAACAACCTCCCTAAAAATCCAAATGGGACTAAGCTTTTTCCCCTAGAAGATTGCAATAGATTCCAACAGCCTCTCGAAATTTGGGGTATCCTCCAGCTACTCCTCAAATTCGAGGGGATCAGCCAACCACTAAAGGACTTTGCACCAAGTTTGAGGAAGGATCAACATTATCCAACAATTTTGAGGCCATGATCTCCCGAATTTGTGACTTTCTCCGAAAACCTTGTTGTTGCTTATAAATAGAAAGATCCCAATAGGAGAAATACATTGACACGATCATAAGGACACGGTCAGAGAGACACCTTTACACATGCATATGTTTTACAAATTACACTCTTTAAGCTCACCTACTATACTTTTTATTCTTTTTGCTCCCATGTTAGCTTAAAGAAGTATTGTTATTTCATACTTAGAACTTTGATTTTGTATTGATAAGTGCACAATTTGTCATATTTTGATGATAATAATATCTTCTTTTTAAAACTAAATACTCATAATCATATGATTTTATTGCATTTTGAGCATAAAAGCTATGATGGGAAGTAAAAAAATAGTAAATTAGAGCTAAAAGTGGCATTTGAAGACATTTAAAGGAAGGAGTACATCATGACAGACTTACAGACTCGACCAGCCGCGTCCACGTTTAATGCTACAGTCAACTCTATAGAAAAGGAAAGGAGTGAATTTTGCAAAGGAAAAAGGAATGATTTCTGATTAATTTTAGTAGGATCTTTTGATTGGAATACTTGTTTAATACAAGGGATTGATTTGTTAACTTTTTAAAAACAATCATTAATATACCCGTCTTTTATGTCAAGATTTATGATGTGCTAATAGTATAAATAGGGAGGCATCTCATACCTTTTGGAGGATCCATTATTCTATCTCTTGACTTCTCTTTTGTTTTAATACATTGCCGATTTGCTAATGGATTTTCACTTCTCTTTAGGTGTTCTTCTATTAGCATGTTAAGTTAAGTGTTTTATTTTTTGATTAATGTTATGACGATTGCTTGATTCCCTAAAGTTGTAAGATCTAAGTTATGCTTACTACTTACGTTTAAATAGGTATTCATGTTATTCTCTGTACTCTTATTACAAACAATCTAATTCGTGGATAATATGGCCAATTAATATTTATTATCAAGAATATTTACTTAGTTAATTGAACTTGCAAATCCATAATTGTTTGTTTAGTTCAATAATTAGTAGCAAATAGCATGGTTGATTATGTTATAGTAGTTAATTATGTTATAGGGAATGTTGATCTAACTTAAAATAAATCCTCTAGGGAATTTATTGGTTAGAATCGGACCTTTCTAATTGTTAATGTTGTTGATGAATTAAATTTTGTCAACGTTCCCAAAATTATTCATTGATTGGATTTAGTCAACGGGCGTTCTTTGATTAACGAAAAGGTAATAAAATGTGAGGTTGTTAAATCGTACCAATGACCATAACTTGTTTATCTGTTTGAACGATTGTTATATTTGCATCAATGATCAACTAATGAAATCAAGCATGAACTGAACTTTAACCGGAAAAGTCTCCTATCATATTTATCCATCTTATTTGATTGTCTTTCTTCTAATCTTATCACAATCAACCCCCCCCCCCAATCATTTTATTGAAGAAACCAACTTAAAATCAATCCCTGAGAAATCGACCATATTCACCACTTCTATAAAAGTATTTATAGAAATTCCTTCACTCATTTATATGTTTTCATCATCTAGCATTTGTTTCGCCACTTTCCACTCCAAATAGGCAAAGCACCAAAGTTTTTGCTCATACTATTTATTCGATATGTACATTTTTTGTATGCATCATATATGAAGGCTTCGACTTCCATTTTTCCTCTATAATCAAACCCTTATTTCATTCCTTAATTAACTTGAGAAAAATGTAACACCTATTCATCTATAATAATATAAAAGAAAATCTTTAGTCGTATTAATTTTTGAATACCCAAATTTACCTTTAATTTCATTTCTTTCCTTTAAAACAAATTTGGTTAGAATAGGTATTTTAAAGTTTTTTAATAATATCACAATTTTATATTTTTTTTCTAACCCACTGCTCCTTGTTTTTCTTTGCAAACTTCTCAATGTTTGTTTTTTCTAACAAATTTTAATATTTTGAATAAACTTATGATTATAATATATTTTTTTCTCTTCATTTCACATCACAAATTTTTTTATATGCTTGTTGGGACTACGTGCAACGATAATTAATAATTGACAATATTAATTACCTTAATTAATAAAAGTTTGAAACTTGAGAGTCTGAAATAGAGTAACTTTTTATTTCTAGAGTTAAAATATCGAACAAAGTTGTGTGAGTAATTAATTATACCCAAAAAAAAGGCAATAAATCAAAATAAAAAAATAATTTGAAGCCTCCTACCAGTGCCATGTGAAGAGAGATAGTAAATTATGATGTAGGGACCACACTTAAAATTCAAAAAACGATTGAAACACTACAAGACATAGAGAAAATAATCAAACACTTTGAGGATTTACGTATTTTTTGCTCGAGCCAGTTTGACCCGATCCTAATTGTTAACATCATCAACCTTAACAACCGGCTATTCATCATTGGATCAATTTGAATCATTTAGGAACCTCGTACAACTCGACTAGTAACATAAGTGCATATCCAAGTACACTCTTTATTTACTATTTTAACACTACTCAAATTATTTCCATACTATCTTTATTAATTTAAATTTGAAAAGATTATAGTAAAGCTTATACTGTGTTTTCTAGGATATTCAACTTGACGACTTGAGACAAAGTTCAAGGACGTAAATTTAAAATCACATAACCCCAATTTTAACATCAGATCAAGTGAACATCAACTTATGTAAACAAAATAATTGTTAAAGATATATATATATAGATAGATATTGTGCAAATACATAGAAGGCATATAAGTAGTACATATAATGTGGAAGCAGCAGAAATGAAGAGGAAATTAATTGTATGTAGTGTGACAATAATGGGAAGGGATCACATGATAGGCACATGAGAGTAATGACTGTGATGTTGGGAGGTGATGGGGGGGGGGGGGGGGGGGGGGGGGGGGGGGGGGGGGGGGAAGGGTTCCACCAAAAGTCGAGTCTCTCAATTAATTGTTTTCCCTCCTTGTTACAGACATAACCACGAGAGTGTGGCAAATCTCATTGTCCCAAATCATGTCACATGCCCCCTTTCTTATCCACCCACGACACGACACGTGGCCCCCTACCCCCTATATTATTAAGGGAACCACATTTCCTAAAACAGCCAACCTATTTAAATTACCATACTTTTGTCTACCCCCCTACTCACATGTCAGATCCATCCAATATTTTTCTTTAATTGACCCCATCTATATATATATATGTATTGTATCCCTCCCACATTTCATTAATTTATCTTTAATTTGCTGCACCTACCAATTTTAATTATGACCATTTAAATATATATATATATATTATGTTGCAATCGAGAATATTATTATGTGATATGAATGCCGACATGATACGATAGGATCTCGATGCATCTAAAATTGAATACTTGATTCTGATATATAAATAGATATTTTGTAACAACAAATATAATTATATTCAAATTATTCGAGTAGTCCTTTCATTAATTAATAGAGTGACAGATATATATTCGAGTAGTTCTTTTATATATATATATCACATGATTTACTATTTTTTTTCTTATGTAGTAATTGAGAATTCAAATGTGGGTCCAATATATGCCATGCACAATCTGTACCAAACAATGAGCAATCTATTTATGAGATTTTAGACAGTATTCATCCATTACCCAAATGTAATAATTCCAGAAACCCCATGACAGGAATAAAAATTGGGTTGGGTTTCTCCAGATATTGCATTGGGCTCACGAGCTTCATCCATATTCAGTGAAGCCCAAACAAAAGGTGAGCCCATCGAATTATATTTATTAAGAATCAAAATACATCGAGATGGGCCTAAAATATGGGCTTTGTGGGTCAATTGACACAGGATTTATTTCTCTCTTAAAAGGACAGTCTCTTGTTGGATTTCCCTCCAATCCAGTCCGGTTCCAGCTGCCACGTGCTTCTCACGTGAATATAATTTCACCAAAAGCTACGCTTGGTTACAGTGATAAGTATCCTACCTGATATCATAAAAATACACTACACCTGATAATTTTTTCCGCATGACAACTTCGGTCAAAATTCATCGATTACTTAATAATGGTATAATATTTATTATGTAATTAATTATTTTTTAAATTATACATAATTATGAATGATCGAATTTGATCGACTTTAATTATACATAACTTAATTTTATCACCAAATTAATAAAAAAATTTCATAATTTTTTTAGAGTATTTATTGTACTCATTTATTAATTAGCTTTGAATCTGTAAAAAAAAAATAAACTATTTAACTTACTAATTATATTTTATTTTATTATAAATAAAAGATATGCTTTTCAATTAAGAAAATTTTAATTAAACCTAAAATGCAAAAATCACTAGAAAAAAATTGAACTATATATATAATATAAGGGTTGTCTAAAAATATAATTATAAAGGGTAAGTATTATATTTATTAGTTTAGAGGTAATTATTACATGATAGATAATTTAAGAGAGCAAATTGTATTTTACCCAATAATTAGATATGGGTAAGAATTATTTGTGTAATAAGGAAAGCAAAAGATGTAATATATTATTTGAGCAGAAGAAAACAAGAGAATATGGAAAGGAGAATTGGAGGAATATAGTAACAGGCAAAAATCTATGACCACTCACAAAGTCAAATTTTGCAGCTGCCATCACCATCACCATCACCATAATAAAGACACTAAAATCTGCCTTCCCTTCATTTATTTACACATGTATCAATGAGTATGAGTTGTCGTGTATGATTGTTTTTTTACAAAGTTGATATAAAAATAAATTTAAATGATAAGATATTAAAACGAGTATAGTTGGATGGCAAAATATAATTTATTGTAAAAAAAAAATATAATTAGATTAGATTACATGGGTGGATATGAGTTTGATTGATCTGATTGTTGCTGCTTTATTAAACAAATGGGAAGTGAGATGGATTAATAAGTATGCAACTAAGTTTGATGTGAAAAAAGGCAGCAGGCGCAGGTGGACCATGAGCTTTAATCATTTATCTCTTTACAGATGTAAAATGAATCCAACGCTTCTGATTCATCAACCAGTTTTTGATGGGGCATTGGGCCCTCCAATTTCCTAAATCTTCATTTCCAACCCAATTGTTGAGGCTTGCAGATCTTCTTCACAAACCCTTTGCTTTTATGGTATTATCTTCCAACAAGTCAGTTGAATCATTTCTAAATAAAAAAAAGTGAGTTGAATTACTAGGTGGTGTGCTGCCATCCACTGATTGGTGGCTTTCATGTGTTTCTTGCAAGTAGTGTCCTCCTTTATTTGATGAATGCAGTTACTAATATCACTTGGAATTGGAGCTATCAAACTTGTCTGTTGCTTTTGGAAACAAGTGCACACTTTTCGCTGTACTGTACCTCCCTCATTCACCCACTCAACTTTCAATCTCAATTATGGTGAGATGGCAGGTTTACACTGTACATACTGCTTTTATACGTCATCATCACCATGTCTCTGATCAAAACAAAGGATCCAGTTGAGTTTTCTATTGCACTAACTACGTTAATTACGTAATTTTCCACTGAGGAAAGGAACATATTAGCTCAAAGTCGTTAACTTTTTTGTGTGATGATTGATTGGCCATGCCCATGTTCTTTCTTTGTTCCGGTAATAATTCAAGCCCATATGCTCCAATCAATGTGTTTCCATTATTATTATATATTAGAAAGAGGAGATGAGTCTAATCGATCTCTTTGCTGTTGTGTAACTATCCAGTAGTTTGTGTCGGCCACAAAGATTGTAAAAAGGTGGCTGTCTGTCTTCCAGAACCTGGAAAGAACACGAAGAAGCACATGTAACGGGGAAAAAGGCAAAGGAGAATTCAGTCATAAAAATCAGGTGTTTGCTTTTTTTTCTCTTTGTTAGAAGGATCTGGACTTATAAAGAGAAGGTAATCAATGTCCCCTCGAGCCCAGAAGATGATAAACACAGCGTCATGCTCACGATCATGCATCCAAGTTATTATATATTTTTAGCACACAAATCTCCACTGGGAATGGAGTCAACACGCTGAATTATGGTCTTCCCATCCCAATATCTACAACTATCACCATCATACAAAAAGATATCAAAACAATGGTTAATGGGCCCATACTGATCTTTTTTCTTTATCATATTATCATTCTTCATACACGATGATGTTGCAGTTGCAATAGCCTCGAATACGCGCCCTCCGGCCGGCTGATTAGCTCGCCGTGGCTCCCTTGTTCCACAATGCGTCCATCTTGAACCACACCAATGCTGTTGACCCCGCGTATGGTGGATAATCGGTGGGCTATGAGAACGGTGGTCCGCCCTCTCATTAGCCTTTCTAGTGCTTCTTGTAGCACGCATTCTGATTCCGCGTCGAGGGCGCTTGTTGCCTCATCGAGTAGAAGGATTGATGGGTCCTTAAGAACGGCCCGTGCAATTGCAATGCGTTGTTTTTGCCCTCCTGATAGTTGAACGCCTCTTTCACCAACTGTGGTTTTGTATCCCTCGGGCAATCCGCTGACAAATGTGTGCACGTTTGCTGCTCTTGCTGCTTCTATTACCTCGGCTTCAGTCGCCCCATCTTTCCCATAAGCAATGTTGTCAAAAATGCTGGCTGCAAAGAGTGCGGGCTCTTGCTGGACCAAACCGATTTTCAGCCGAAGAGACTTCAAGTTCAATCTCCTAATGTCTTTTCCATCTATCATAACTTTTCCAGCAATAGGATCATAAAATCTTTCTATCAGCACTATAACGGAGCTCTTCCCTGATCCGCTGGCACCAACTAGGGCTTGGCTCTGCCCTGCTCGAATTCTTAGGCTGAAGTCCTTAAACACCATTACATCCGGCCGTGATGGGTAAGCAAAGTCCACATGACGTAGCTCAATCTCACCACGAATTGATTCAACAGGCTCTGCTTCAGGTTCATCAGGGTCGATCCTTGTGGGCCGATCAAGAATTGAGAATACTGAGCCAACAGCTTCTCCACCCCTAATAATTTCAGGAGCGAGGCTTACTGTTTCAGCAACTGAATTTGCTGTGATGACTAAGACTACAAACACCTTAATGACCTTTGAGAACGTCGAAGCACCTTTGCTGACGAGGTGGGCACCGTACCAGAGAATAAAGGCCTCAGATGCATAAAGAGCAAGCTGCGAGAGACCAAATAGAAAACCGGAACATTGGCTGCGGCAGAGACTTCGACGTTGGGGGACACGGAGTTCATGGCAAAACAATGAGAGGATTTTATCTTGAGCGTTGAATGCTGCTACAGTTCTAATGTTGCTCACTCCTTCCCCTGCTATCATGCTAGTTTTTGCATGAGCCTTAGCCGTGTCTCCTGCAAACCCTTTGAGAGAGAGTTGCTGCAACATTCAAATGTAACATAATTGTCAGGGCACTGTGCACATGGAACAAATAGAGTAATTTTCTCAAAAGCATTACTGATCACTGTCATGCACATAGCGGCTCAACATATCATTTTCTGATACCAACAATGAATTTGTTGAGTTGTTTTACATTCTTAATTAATTCCCAACCCTGTTCTTTGCTCCCATATCTATATAGCTATGTTACTTAAACATTTCAAGCATCTAAACCTGGAAACATGTTTCAGGCACTCCTCACAATGAAAATTCATCTGACTATAGATATAGCATTCACAATACTCCTAGCATCATAATTTCTAGTGTGTAACGTGCCGTAACCACAGGTATTATTTAGAATCCAAGAACGCCAAAGGATGTGAAAAATGCCATCTGGACTAGCAATACCCTGACACCCCTCTAAAAGAAAAGAGAAAATATAAAGATATAAAATATATTGGAATCATGATATACAAAGTCATCACGGGACGAGAATCTCTGTCATGAATTATCTAGTGGACTGGAAGACAGTAAATTTCCAATCAACCCCATATTCAAACCCTGACATCTGTCTCATCTACTTGGGGTCCCAAAAATATCAGGCTCACTGCAATGCAGTGTCAGAGGAGGTGAAAAGCTTTAGCCCTATTAAAATTTGGTACTTGGTATTAAAATATGGGCATTAAGAATGACAGTGATAAATAGATATTACTCTTCTCAGTGTCTTTGAAGTTGTCGAGATAATAGAATCTTTACATACTTTTTCCGAGGGCTAGGTAATATAATATACAAAATTCTTGTATCATCACTTCATACTATGTAAATTTCAAGGAGTCAAACAGCAGATTTAAAGAAACAAGGGTGCAGCAGCGTGGTGCAGTGTTGTATTTACGTTCTTGTCTTGTAGTGCCAAGGGAACTGTGAAGTTGGATTCCAAGATTCAAAACCTTACTGCAGTGTTTAAATTCGATAGGACAACTTTTAATGTGCAATTACCAGATCACCCTTGTCCCAAGTGAAAAGTAACTTCAACGCCAACATAGTATCAGTATAATTGGACAAGTGAAAGATTAAGGGTTTTACCTGAGCAAAGTTTGCGAGGACAAGAAGAGGGAAGGTAGCCAGTATAAGCAGTGAAACCCTCCACTCAACTATGAAAGCAACTATGAAAGAAGTGAGAAGGGAAGTCATGTTCTGCAGTATCACGGATATCCTCTCGGCAATAGCTGATTTTACGTCCGCAGCATCGGTAGCCAGGCGGGCTGCAAGGAGGCTTGAATTGTTCTCTTCCTCATCGAACCATCCGACTTCATTCCTCAAAATTGCTGAAATGAGCAAAATAGTTAATATAAATTTTTTATAAGAATTAATTTGCATGGATTATGAGGAAAAAAAGGAATATCCTTCATAATCTTGTGAAACATCAAGCTTTCTTAACAAAATTATCGTGCATTAACTTTGTGCTGTGATCATGAGCTTGAACTGGCTAGCAAGAATGCCACGTAAAGATCGGTATTTCACCTGCAAGCATCATTCTTCTAACTCTTGTGGTAAGGTTCTCGCCCATGATACTGAAGAAGTAGTGCTGAATCAGATATGCAACAACAGCATAAAGACCAGCTCCAATATAAATGAAAACATACTCCTTCGTCTTTCGCTCCATGGCAGCAGGATTTCGGTAGTAGAATACCTCAATCATATTACTCATCACAATGGCAAAGGTTGGGCCAATGAACCCAGAAAGAATAGATCCTATGGCTCCCATGATTGAATAAGGCCATTCAGGAGCATTTAGTTTAAGAAGCCGGCAGAAGTAACCAGCGGGGGCTGGATTTTTTCTATCTGTTTCAGCGTTTGATACCATCTCCAATCGACCATCAGCACCTGTGCTGTAAGAATAGCTCAAGTTTCTCAAACTCCCAGAACGGAGGCTAAGAGACTTTGTCGATAATGAATGACTAAGGCGTGATGAGCGTGTACGACGAGTCGAAGGATTTGAAAGATCTCTATTCCCTATCATTTCCTGGAATCTGATTAAGGATGCATATGCACCGGCTTTGGCAATTAGTTCTTCATGTGTTCCAGTTTCAACAACTTGTCCTTGCTGTATAACTGCAATGCAATCAACATTTCTTATTGTTGATAGCCGATGTGCTACAACTACTGTAGTTCTCCCAACCATCAGGCGATCTAGAGCCTCCTGAACGATGCTTTCCGAACTTGCATCTAGGGCACTAGTTGCTTCATCAAGAAGAAGTATCTTCGGGTTCTTCAGCATAGCTCTTGCGATAGCTATTCTCTGCTTCTGGCCACCAGACAGTTGGACACCACGTTCTCCAACCTGGATTTTGATTTGGCAGGTTAATTTAGCACAAAAATCAACTTAGAAACAGATAGAATCGCCTGAATGCCAAAATGGCTATGTTGTTGAATGAAAATGTCAACTCTAATCAGCAAAATACTCACAACCATTGCTGGAGCCTACTTATATCTACAACTAGGTAAAGGAAACTGCAAACAAAGCCAACCTGAGTGTTGTATCCGATAGGAAGCAAGGTGATAAAGCTATGAGCATTAGCAGCAGAGGCGGCAGCTTCCACTTCCGCCATGGTTGCATCAGGCTTTCCATAGAGAATGTTCTCAAGTATCGTGGTCGCAAAGAGTGCAGGCTCTTGGTTCACCAGACCAATCTGATTGCGCAACCATCTCAGCTGCAGTGTCTTTATATCAACATTGTCTAGCAAAATTTCTCCTGTCCATTTCAATGACATCAGAACATTTAGTTTAAATCACAATTTTGGTTACTCCAATTCAAAGTGGAATGAAGCTTTTTAGTTACCCTGATTAGGATCATAAAATCTTTCTATCAATGAGACGACAGTGCTTTTTCCAGAACCACTACCACCTACTACGGCAACAGTTTTTCCAGCAGGGAAGAAGATGGAAAAATCTCTGAAGATGATGACATCAGGTCTAGATGGATAGCTAAAAGTTACATTTTTGAACTCAATGTTTCCATGGACATCAGCCAGGCACTTTGCATCTGATGATGCATCTTGAACTATTGTTGGTTTTTGCTTGATGATTTCCATCAACTTGTATCCAGCAGCTTTACCTTTGCTGAATGCCCCAAGATTAGAAAATGACTGACCTAAGCTCCTGTAGAAATGAAATTATCAGAACCTCGATATCCCTTTATCTATTGGCTGAAGAATGAAGGAAGAGTTTATAGCATCATATCTTACATGCCACCGACAATGGCAGAGAAAATAGCAGTAAATGCCTTCCCACCATCTGTTTGTCCATTTCTGATGAAAACACCCGCGTACCAGAAAACAAGAGCCCATGACATGCATGCTATACCATAAGTACATCCTAATCCCAGCCCTTTAGCCATTCCAGCCTTATATCCCAGCTTTAGTGTATTTTGTATTAGATCTGAATATGCACTGAGGGCTTTGCTCTCACCAACATATGAGTATACTGTCCTAACTTGTGCAATCGACTGCATTACCAGAAAAAATATTAGTTTGAAACGTGATTTATGAAATAATTCGGATAAGATTTCATTAGTCAAGAGACTATTCAAATAGTTAATTCTCAACTCTGTCAGCTGTCAGGATCATTTTTAACTGGCATTGTCATACGAACAAAATCTTCCAGTCAATATAGCAGCTACTGGGAGCAAAGAAGTTGGTGAAATTCTAATACATACGCAGTAATAAGTTACCCACTGCACTTAGACTTTTCTTAAGGAAAAAAAAAGAATATCATATCCTGGAGATGGAGACACCTTCACCCAAAATTAGAAAAGTGAAAAGGAGGACAAGAAAGGCAAAGAGGTTTTCCAGCCGCATGCTAACTACAGCATTATTTAATCATTAGTAGTGCATATAGAGGACTCAATTACTCTAGTGAACCTACCTTCTAAATTAAGATGTCATAAAAGGAAAATAGCTTCTAACCAATAAAGGATTATAAATAATAATTAAGAACAATCATTTTGCCCCAAGCTCACCTGCTCAGCAATTATACCAGCATTTGCATATGATTCACGACTTTTGGAGGTGAGTCCGGTGAGAGTATAAGCATATAAACCGCCAGCAAAGGCAATTCCAGGAATCACAGCCACACTGAGTAGAGCTAGCCTCCATGCTGACACAAAACCAACCACCAGTCCCGCCAAAAATGTCGAAAGATAATGAATGAAATTACCAACCTAGAGAATCCAAATACAAAGATTACTTGCAACAAAACTTCATCGAAAATTTAAAAAATTAAAAAGCACAACTGATAAATGAGCTAGAAGTCTTTAAACCCAAGATCATTGTAACTTGGAGCTAAACAAAACCCAGTCATTAACGCATACAATTTAATCCGAGTGTCTACAGTGATTAAAGTGAACCCAAGTCAAAAACCAACTAGCAGAAAAAGATGGCAGCAGTAAAGGTTAACTAAGTTTCCTCTAACATGAGCTATAAATTGAGATGTGAGAAATTTGTACTTGGGGCCCGCATTGATGGCCATCAATGCCCCTTCATATCATAAATTTTCCTTCTTTAATGCAAGAATTGTCCACTAGCAGATTATACCAATTTACCGTCAGAAAACACAGTAATTCTCACACCATGTGATCGTTGAGGTCTGTGTGTGAGAGAGAGATTAAACAATGAAAATGCGGAGTAGCAGATCAGAAGAGAGGGAAAACAGAACAGACCTTCTCGCTGATGGCATCTTGTACAAGCAGAGTATCTGTGGAGACACTGAAAACAATATCTCCAGTTCTTGCATCCGTATCAAAGAATCCCACGTCCTGTTTCAATACCGCTTCCAAATACTTCTTCCTCAATGCACCCACTTGCCTCTCCCCAGTGTACATCCAACATGCAATCTCTGCTTTTACATGGCATAATGTTCAATTTTAAGTTTTAACCCTCAAGAAAGATAAAAGTAAGAGCGCAAAAATACCAAACAATTTTGCTGAAAAAGAACAAAGTTTTAACTAAGGGAAAATGTTAAATTCTGAAGTATCAGCACTGATGGAGATGTGTGGTGGAATAATATAAAATAGGGAAATATTTTGGGGAAATTGACAGGTGATAGGATCAAGACAAAGAGACGGTCCACGGACCACGTGCGACTGATCCGTAGTGAACTGGCCGAACACAGTATGAACGCAATGAAATGAAAAACTTGATTATAATACTACCAAAAGACTAGTTCTTTAATTATAGACTATAATAACAAAAATGCTGGAAACAAAATCAAGAGAGCCCAGATCACAAATCCCACCTGCGTAAGATGAGAAGCACACCACCAATCCCAGATACACGAAATACAGAGCATACTGCATCAAACGACACAAATATGAACCGTCAGATCTAATTAACACAGTAAAGATTGTTATGCATAAACAATAAACAATTCACGAAAGCAAACCTTGGCAACTTCATGGGTCATCTTGTGCAAATCCATTTGGTTTTTGCCAAAACCATTGACCATTTCACCAAAAAGCAAAAAGAAAACAGGCATTGAAGACCCGTGAATGATAGCACCAAGGCTTCCGGATATCATCAGAATAATGTCATATTTATCTGCAAATGAAAAAAGCTGATAGAACGGCAGGCTCTGCTCTTTCTTCTTCTCCGACTCCGGCATTGCTTTCCCGTCAGCTGCCTCAGCCATTTCCCAAGGAGAAGAATGTTTCCTTGAATTCGGAGGGGTATATAGATATAACCCGTCAGCTAGTTTTCAATCACTCTCGACGAAAACCACCTCAAGTAAAGATAAAAATCAAATCTTGAATATAACTGAGAGCTGCATGCTCCTATTTCTGGTGGGTTTTTCCATTTCAGCATAATATATATCACAGAAAGCTTATGGGAATCTTGAAGAACTGGAGATCTAAAAAATGAGAGTATTCTGTTCTGAAGTCGTAATAATATCTAGTAACTTATCACGGGCAGTGAGTTGATACATAAACAAGCTCATTAATGAGTTCACTGAGAGAGAAAGAGAGCTCAAATTAGAGGCTGCCGGAAAGAGAAAGGAAAATGGAGGAAATGTCAGTATATCAGTAAGACTAGCGGTCAAACGAGGTGAGGAGAGAGAGAGAAGGAAGAGATTCAGTCCAGTGTGTGTAGAAGAAAAAAGAAAGAGAGTGTGTGTGTGTGTGGAGTGAGGTTTGGTTTACTTATAAAGAGAAGGGGAGAGTTGAGTTGTGCAGAATTAACCCTGGTTTTGTAAAAACGGTCTTGTCCAGGTTAAAGGGAATCTCCCCCACCCCCTTCCCCTCCCTCACTTCTGCCAATACTTTGGTATATGTGTGCACAATGCTATTATTTTATCTCACTGTCAATTTTTCCAACTCCTCCTTTTCTTTGGAGAAATTCTGCCTCAAATGAAATTTTTTTACACATATCCAATTAAGCTGCGTTAAATTAATTACATAATAACAGTTGTAATATATTTATTGTGTGATTAATTTATAATTAAAAAAAATAATCAGTCACATAATAAATATATTCTATGATTAGTTTAATTAGGACGAACCTAATTTGTATAAAAAAAATTCTGAATTTGATCACATATCAATTAATTATATGGCAAATGTAATATTACTTGTTGTGCATGTATTGGGGTAAAAATTTTAAAAAAAAGAATAATTAATTACATAACAAGTGTATCATACTTATTACATGATTAAATTGGTTGGACCAAAACTGATTTGGTGAAAAATTTTCCTTTTTCCTGGTGTTTTGATTTTAGAAATAGAAATGGAATTCTTTGAGGTGAGGAGAAAACCAAAATCCTGAGGTGTTCCATAATTCTACTGTATATTCTTCAGTTAAACTACCTATGAATAATCATAGAAGAAGCGTACTCACGATTCATTCATCTTCAACAGAGTGTTTTTCACTAACCTGTACCAAAAATGAAGAACAAAAAGTAGCAGTTGAGGAGGATTCAAAACAGAAAGAAGTCTGATTTTGGTGAGTGCATTCTGAGTAGTGTAGGGTATTTTTTGAGTATTAGGGGCAAAAAGGAAAGCAAGAAAATGGGATGTGAGAGCATTTGAGGAGTTTGAGTCTTAAATTGTGTTTGATGAAAAAGTAAAAAGGGTATTGGTGGAGTTAAATCCCGCAGCTTGGTAGTGAAGAAAAACACACTAGACAACCAATCTCACTACTTTCTTACTTTATTTATACTTCTAAATCAAATTTTCCAGTACGTAAATATATTAATATTTTCAAATCAATCGATAAATTCAAAGTAAATAAAAAAATAACATACTACTATTGAAAATAATTTAAATATTCGTATAACTTGAACTTACAATCTCTTAGTTGATGGAACTCAATTTCACCGTTGTCTTGCATCATCTATCTACGCTACTTACACCACCCCCACCCGTCTCTTCACTACTCAACCCGCCATAGCCCCTACTCATGCTTTTGAATCAACAAAGTACAACCAAGTACAAAAATACTTTAATATAGAATACACAATTTTCTCATAGAAATCGCTAGTTTTTATCGATTAAATTAATGAGCATGTGCTGACTCTCACAGGACTATCCAGAGTAAATACTTTTGCTCTCTGGATAAATAGATTATAAATGAGGATTTTTTCGGATGAAAAACAAGTAAATGATTAACGCTTTTAATGTTTTCTATATTTTATTTATGGGTAATGACATTTATTATATATGTAAGTGGAATAGATATTATTGTATAGGGAGAAGAATGAAGTATATATATATAAGTAGGCAAAGGTTGTTCGAACGAGGAAGCAGAGTGGATCAGTTATCTCTATTTATTGCACTTCTACTATAGTACTATTCACAGTAAATGCTCTCATCTCTCTTTCTGTTCTGAAAGATTCAAAATTAAGACTGTCGCCTACGGCTTTGGAGTGAGCTTGCATGTGTTTATTATGTGATATGATATGAAAATTCAACATTCGAATATACCGCTTCAATGATTTATTGTGATAAAAAGAGCATGCGAATTTACATGCCAAATATTAATTATTATCATCACCTTCACTCTTCCAATACATAATTCTATACCTCTTAATTTGTCCCTTTCTTCTCTTCTACATATATATATACTCCTTTGTGAATTCTTACCAGAACTTCCAGCAATTTGTGCTTTTATTAGGTAATATTAAATTTGATGTCGCAAAATTTTGATTTTACCACTAGCTAGACAAAAATTATGTAAGAACCCGTATGGACGAAAACAAGCCCTGTCAAGTCCTACTCGGCGTCAGGACTTGAGTTAATTCAAGAATCGATCTATTTTTTATTTTTTATTATTTATAATCATTAAGAAATCATTAAGAAACAAAAAAAAAGAGAGGAAAAAAAAAACCCAGTTTCTATAGTTCTAATTACCAACAAAAATGAATTAAAAAAAATAAAAAAACTCTTATACCATTCTATAATTCTTTCATGTATTTCGTCACCAAGAGTTTAGGGATGAAAATTGTAGGGTATGATTTCCTCATACTCCAAGGTCTCTCACTTTGTATCTTATACTATATGTTTATGAAATAATTTATTATCAATATGTAATTATTAGGAAGAAGAATTATACATAAAATTACCATTATAGATAATTAATGATACATTTATAGTGATACGTTACTTAACACAATATAATAACACAAAAAATTTATTGTGACTATTTATAGCTCTAATAATTATGCACTATTTTTTTGTTGATAATTCTTACCAATTATAACAACTTCTAAAAAATAATAGTCATTGTTAAAATTATAGAATTGATTTTGATACATAATAAAAATTCTTGGCACTAAATATACATTACAAAAATATTCTAATTGCCAAATCTAATTTTGAATCTGGGAAACTAATTGATCTTTGAATTTAACAATATTGATTATATATGAATGTATATGTGTGCAATTTACATTAAAGACATTAAAATTTTCTCTGCATATATATTATTAATTAGAGGGTAGTGGAATAATGAGAAGTGAGAACAATGAGAATACTCCAAAATGGTTGCTATTGCCAGACAGTAGGTACAATGAGGGTTTATGAATAGAGTCGACAAATTTAGGTTAAACCTAAAAAATATGAAGTATCACATTCCTGGATTATGATTTCTCAAAAGAGGGATCACTTCATTTTCCCAATAATTTCATCAATTATCAAACCCTAGCTAGGTAGCTGCTAGCTACTAGGTACTAGGTACTAGGTAGAGGCAGAATAAGGATAAAACCCTAGAGTTTGGTTACGGGGTGCAAAAAAATTGAAGTGAGTGCCATGCAAAAATCCATGGATCGATGCATGCTTACACAAGTTGCCATGTTTGGATTAGCTGCTGATCAGGCCCCAAAATCACACCAAACATTTCTCCTTTTTCACACAACCTAATCATCCTTCCTCATCTTCTTCCATATATATATATAAATACCATTCTTCTCTCTCTCTATGTGTGTGTGTGTGAGAGAGAGAGACAGAGAGAGAAAAGAGAGAGATTGATGGGATGGAAGCATTACATGTGCTTAAAGGAGAGATGGATATTGTAGTTAGGGTAGGTCACATCATGGGTTGCAATTCCGAATTTGTTTCCTCCAATTATCAGGGGTTTTTACTTTTCCATCCACCACTAATTCTCTCTATCCCAACCTACATATATATGTGTATATATATATAATATAATCAAATGATTGAAGAGTTAATTTGTAATTATACGATGTAACTAGTATTCCATTGAGAATTATTGGTGTATGTATGAGATATATATGAGAATAGGGAAAATGTATTATTTATTTGACGATTTTGATAGTGAAATTTATTTGATTTCAAGCAATCAAGGTTGCGTCTATAATATAACTTGGAAAAGATGAGATGTCCAAATAGGAAGAGAAAAGGAATAGTTTGAACTTTGAATGGCTGGTGTCTCACGTTACATTGCCACATACTTATGTAAAATATATCTATTACATTTACTGCAAACCACTTGTAATACATCACAATAACTAAAACAAATAGCAAGAAATCCAGAGCAAAAACAAAGAAAGAAAACCATGACTAGAAAGATATTATCTAATTGATTTTAAGTTAAGAATTGCGATCCTTTAATTAAATAGCTATTCGTCTCATAAATCTCCATCACCAACCCAACTAACAACAAGGTTAGTGGAGGAAAATAAATATACAAGACCAAAAATATGGCCACCAAGTGTCGAAGCTCATCGTCCTAGATATTCAACCCGTGAACGGAATCTCTTCATCCAGAGTTTTAACACTTGGAAAAATATGAGATTATGGTGATAACTACTTCTATTGGATGATTCTGCAACATCGTGGTTATTGTCTGCTTATCACCTTCATTTGTAATAAGCCGACCAAAGGAACCAAATTTCATCACGTCGATCAATGAAGTAGAGTGGCGGTATATATATATATATATATATGACTACTTCAAACAAATACTACGATCAATCCAGTACTAGCCCACTACTAGACATATTCATCACCTAACACTCTCTTAATATCTGCCCGAATCGTGCCCTCGTTATGTGTGTGTGTCTCCACCCATTGCCCATTGCCCATTGCTTTTAATTCCCTTCACCACCCATAATTCGTTAATTCCAGATTCTTGCTATCAAAAGTACATGTTATGGATTTTGATTACAAGGATAGATTTGATGGTCCTGAAAAAGTGCCGCATGAAATATTTGGGAAAGAAGGAATAGCTAGCAATAGCATGGTCCAAATTAAGAGCTAACCTAGAACCTAGGACTAATTCACTTCTCGGGAATATTAATATTGTAACTATAATGATCATAATCATAAATGAATCCATGATTAATGGCAATGGACTTTATGTACGAGGGTACGATTACAATTATTAAATCATCATTAATTATAGTGTAATTGCTTACATAATAACCATAGTCAGCAATTACTTGATGATTAATGGCAGTTGATTCATCATTTATATATATATGAGGGTACGATTAGATTATAAAATTATCATTAATTATAGTGTAATTGCTAGCTCATTAATTCCCTCATATGAAGAAATCTTTCTTCTGAATTTTCTTTTTTTTTAAAAAAAAAAAAAGAAAGGAAAGTTTGGATACGAAACATGACACATGCAAAAAGAGAACAACATTACTTTCAGCCTCCAAACAGTATATTTAAGATTTTATGAAAGTGAAAAGAGTCCGAAAATGAGGGCCGGCGCCCATTCGTTCGACAATCTTATAATTATTAATATCATGACTTCAAATAATGAATTAATTAAGGTGGTAAAAGTGAGATTAAGAAAGAAAACAAGACCCTAACGGTCTCCTAATCCCTTAACAACACATTGTACTTCTCTTCTAAATCCCACCTGCTCTTGCAACACTACAACTCAAATTGTTTGGTGTTGGGCAACTTTTGTTAATTTATAAAAGAAATTATTTAAATGGGTAATTAATTTGGTTGTGATGTAGCTGCTTTTGGGGACAACAGATTCCTCATGGTGAAATGATTAACGCCTAATTTAATTTCTTGTTACCACCTAACATTTTCTAGCCATGTGCTTAGCTTCTCTCCTCCCAAATAAGCTTCATCCAAACGAATCCTTATTAATAATTTCTCCTTATCTCCTCGTCGTGAAGTATTTGTCTCATCTTTTTAGCACTTAATACCCTGAAATGACATGAGTTCATGGTACGTAATTAGTTAGACAATCGTGTTTGTATAAAACCAATATGAGATTACAGTTTAATTAAGTAAATATGGGTATTTAACCCTATTGATTGCATTTAGTTACTTTGTAATATATCTGTATAAAAAAAGCAGAAGAGATAGGTAGGCAGCAAGAAAAGGTGATGAAGAAGTACAAATAAACACTAATTAAGATGGCAAAAAAAGCTGAAATCCAGAGATGCAAGAGAGGGTTGGAATTAAAAAAAGATAAAGATTTTTGGAGTTGAAGTGAGCATGCCTCCTCCATAACACCACATTCATTTACACTTAATTTATGACCATTTTCTTACCCAATCCATCATTTCAGAACCCTATCTCTCTCTCTCTCTCTATATATATATATATGAACTCTCAAAGTTAGCATCATATGATTGCTCCGCGTGCCCACACTTTCTCGATCATCATCTATCATTATTCAAATTTATTGTTAATTTTCTGTTCTTAGAGTTAATTAATTGGATTTTAAGCTTTTTGCAATGAAGAAATTTTTTTTAAAAAAAAAGATGGGTGTAATTAAATATATTTTTTGAGTTAACTGAAAATTTTAAATCTCAAACCCATTAGGAAATGATTGATTCTTAATCATATATATATATACATAAAATAAAAATGATAAAAAAGAATAGTTGCAAGTGAAGAGGTTTGTCGTTATTATCTGAGTTGCAAAAGTATTATATATACCTTATCATGAATTGTAGGTGCATGGGTTACATTCTCCTGGAACAAATTGGGTAGCTAAAATGATATGATAGAGACCAGAAAATTCATGTATATCTTTTAGGACATGTAGGACACATGCATAAAAATGCAAAGTTTGATGAGTAGCACACTCATGTCCACTTAATTTTTGAGTTTTCTTCACACTTCACCCCACCAATAATTGATTTAATTTTCTTGCATCAACATCTCTTTTGCCTTTTATTTTGTGACCACATTTACTATAAAGTTGGCATCGCTTTTGCAAAAAGTTGCATTTATGCTATCTCACAAGATATATATGTTTTTCTTATAACACCCCCCCCCCCCACAAAAAAAAAAAAAAAAAAAAAACAACTCACAAGATATATATGTTTTTCTTATAACAAAACCCCCCCCCAACAAAAAAAAGAAAAAAAGAAAAAGAAAGTAAGATGTATATTACGTTGTTGCAACTATGAAAATTTTTATTTGAACTGCATCAGTTTGTATGATCTGTGTTCTTTTTTTCTTTTTATTTTTAACAATTAATTAAATAAATTGTTTAATACTTAATTATATATTCTCTATTGTATATTTATGATATAATAATGATGCAATTGATAAATTAACTTTTATCACATGAATGGACTAATACTCTAATACTTCTAGGGTGAGATATTCGATCCAATCTGGTGTTTTCGCCCGAGAGGGAATGATAAGAATTATAGAATGAATTGCTAGTCCAATTGAACGGGCCGAATTGGGTATACTTGTGTCCAGTATTAGGCAGGCTTAGGAAGCCCACACAGAACCATTATCCAATATATACGCCGGCTTACATTAATCATCAAAGCCTATTACAGTATTGTATTTCAGCCCAATATCTTTAGATTTGGGCTTTCTTATAAATCTTGGATTCGAATAAAAAATGGTCCAATATCACAACCCATATATGGTTGCTCCGAATCCCTAAAACGGGTATCCCTCCACCACCACATTTTAAAATTCAAACGGAATCTCACGTCCAAAGAGAAAACAAGGCGGCAACGCTCACCATCCAGCTGTAGTGAAAAAAAAAATAAAGAAATTCAAATTTCAAAAAAGTTTCAACCCTAGAGACAGTGAAATTTTTACCCCCCCCCTCTCACTACCAACCTCAATTATAAAATCCCCCTTTCGCCTCGATTTTTGATCATTCTATCAATTTTTCTCCAGAGACGTCTTTGTATACGCCCCTGGAATATTTTCCTTCCGTTCGCATTTTCTTCACGAGTTTAATTTTCCGAAAGAAAAGCGAAAATGAGAGAGTGCATCTCGATCCACATTGGTCAGGCCGGTATTCAGGTCGGCAATGCGTGTTGGGAGCTTTACTGCCTTGAACATGGCATTCAGGTTTGTTTCGATCTACTTCTTCTCCTTGTTTTACGTGTTACATCTAAGATTCAGATCGTTTATGTTGTTTTATTTCTCGTAGCTTTTCAGATCTGGTTGGTAATTTGGTATTCTTTCAGTTTTTCGATTGGTCTTCGTCAGATCTAGATAGTTGATGATGAATCAATTACATGTTGAAAAGTTGCGTTAATTCGATAAACGGCTCTTGCAATTTTCGTCGTCTTTTGTTTTTTATTCAAATAATGGAGCTCCATTGTTTTCTTTTCTGTAACTAACTCAGATCTAAGAATATATTTTTTCGTTGTTCGATTCTTATTCTTTGTTGGCCTTCGTCACAGCCTGATGGACAAATGCCCGGAGATCACACCGTTGGCGGTGGTGACGATGCCTTCAACACATTCTTCAGCGAAACTGGTGCTGGAAAACACGTCCCTCGTGCAGTGTTCGTAGATCTGGAGCCAACTGTCATTGATGAGGTTCGCACTGGCACTTACCGCCAGCTATTCCACCCAGAACAACTTATCAGCGGCAAGGAAGATGCAGCTAACAACTTTGCCAGAGGCCATTATACCATTGGCAAGGAAATCGTGGATCTCTGCCTTGATAGAATTCGCAAGCTCGCTGATAATTGTACTGGGTTGCAGGGATTCCTGGTTTTCCACGCTGTAGGTGGTGGCACTGGATCTGGGCTTGGATCTCTTTTGCTCGAGAGGCTGTCTGTTGATTATGGTAAAAAATCAAAGCTGGGCTTCACAATTTACCCTTCCCCTCAGGTTTCAACTGCTGTTGTTGAACCATATAACTCTGTGCTTTCGACGCATTCCCTTCTTGAGCACACTGATGTTGCTGTGCTTCTTGATAATGAGGCTATTTATGATATTTGCCGCAAATCACTTGACATTGAGAGGCCCACTTATACCAATCTGAACAGGCTCATTTCTCAGGTATAGATTTCTGAGATCTTTAAATATATTTAGCTGACAACGAGTTTAATGCATTCCGGTGTTGGTGCGTTGGGTAGCTTGCGTATGACTGATTGTGTTTGATATTTTATTCAGGTGATTTCTTCTTTGACTGCTTCTCTGAGATTTGATGGTGCCTTGAACGTTGATGTGAACGAGTTCCAAACCAACTTGGTGCCGTATCCTAGGATCCACTTCATGCTTTCATCATATGCCCCTGTTATCTCTGCCGAGAAGGCCTACCACGAGCAACTATCTGTTGCTGAAATCACCAACACTGCATTTGAGCCATCATCTATGATGGTGAAGTGTGACCCACGCCATGGGAAATACATGGCTTGCTGTCTGATGTACAGGGGTGATGTTGTCCCCAAGGATGTGAATGCAGCTGTCGCCACTATCAAGACCAAGAGGACAATTCAGTTCGTGGACTGGTGCCCCACAGGTTTCAAGTGTGGTATTAACTACCAGCCACCAACTGTTGTCCCTGGCGGTGACCTGGCTAAGGTGCAGAGGGCTGTTTGTATGATTTCCAACTCCACCAGTGTGGCGGAGGTGTTCTCAAGGATTGACCACAAGTTTGATCTGATGTATGCCAAGCGTGCTTTTGTGCATTGGTATGTTGGTGAGGGTATGGAGGAAGGGGAGTTCTCAGAGGCTAGGGAGGACTTGGCTGCTCTTGAGAAGGATTATGAGGAAGTTGGGGCTGAGTCTGCTGAAGGTGAGGATGATGAAAATGACGACTACTAAACTAGGTACTTCTTAAGAAAGCTGGAAGGGTTGCAAACCTCTCCCGTTTATGTTTCTGTTAAACTTGTTGTCTGCTGTTGAGCTGTTTTCTGCATTTCTGGACCGTATGTAATCCCTATTTTGTTTCAATTTGAGACTATGATTTGTGTTGTGTTAGTGAGGGTTTTGTGGCTTTATATTTGCCTGTTATTCCGTCTGAAAATTATTATTATGTTAATAGAGCAATATTCACTTGTTCTGTTTATAAAGATTTGGAAATGTATAAAAAAAGAGAAAACTAAAAGGTAAGTGAGAATAAATAGAGTAATGGATACTATATCTACTTAGATTGAGAGTTGTTAATTGTCAAGATTAAACTGAACAACCAAGCCCTTGGGATTTTCTTCAACTCCAAGATGTGATGGGTCGAGGTGCCAAATGACTTCATCTGTAAGAGCTCTTGGAAATTACTAGCCTGTTATCATTGACGTACTTTTGATCCTTTGAGTGAGAGTCCTTCCACAAGGGACTCCCGGATCATTATGGCCGACTTTGTTCACTGTTCGACCACTCGGTCTCGTTAGAACATAAATACATCCCTCTGTTATAATGATTTGACTCAAGCTTATATTAAAAAAAAACACTTTATTAAGAAATAAAATATATATTGAGAGATACTAAGTCAGGATTTTTATTGTATAATATACTACCTCTGTTATACTGTTCCGTAGGCAGGTCGAAGAATAGACAGGTCAGTCCACAAATGATCAAAAGACAACAACAGCTCAACGAACTCTATTATAAACTTAGATATTTTAATAAGTATAATCTATTATAAACTTAGACAAAATGTGAGATCGCTTCAATTTTAAAAATAGTAAGTTCGTGTATTACTTTTATGTACGTGTATAATTTTTTAGAATTATATGAAATGAATACATAATATAATTTTTCTTATTCAACATTTTTTTAGATAAAGAAAACACTTTAAGTTACTAGTATGGAGTTACAAGTATTGTCGGTAATAGAAGGCATAATAATCTAATGTTTTATTAAAATTAAAAAAAAAGAAAAGAAAACTACAATGTTAAATTTAGCCCTTAACTAATTCTTGTAATCGGAGCTCATGAATTTAATTATATTTATTTAATTGAATAAAAAAACAGAAATAGTTATTAAAAAATAATAAAATGAGTTAACTCTAAATGTCTATGATTAAGAAATTATTAGTAAAATTAAATAATAAAAAATAATTATTTATGAAAGAAAAGATATAATTAAGATTATTTTAGGGAATCAACATTTTCGCCAAAAGCTGAAGATAGGCATATTAGTATGAAGGAATTAACACACAGAATGAGGAAATCCGAAATGAGGTAGCGGTTATCATAATGATGATGGTTGTTACCACAAAGTCACTGCTTTTTGAGATTGTATTAATCTGTATGTTGGAGAGGTAGCGTGTTTCTGAATTTGAGATGCATACAGACAAGACATAGACGCTCGTGTACAAGTTGTAAAAGACTTTAGTTTTTTTATTATCAGTAGTGTTTTTGGTCTATGCTAAGCTATTAGCTATTCTATGGTACCTACTGGATCTGTACATATATGCATCAGTTGTGCACACGGCACGGACGAAGTTGAACTCTTTAAGGAAGACACCCCAAAGCCACAACGACGACGCTTCCCCCTTGGACTTGTCTTTTCTCAATTCTGATATATCGGAATCTAATGCCCTCCTGCTTAAACAAACGAAATTTAGAAACCAGTAATTCATAGTGTAATACGACTATTTAAAAGACAAAAACAGGGTGGTTAGGTTTGTGTGTGTAACTAAAAATGATATATCGAGATTGACAAACACATGCACCTGAGTGAACAAGAGTTGGAAAAACCTGGATGTAAGGAATGATTCAGTGAGCAGTCTTGCCGCTAAGAGGGGAAGCTGGCAACATGGGTCTGGAGAAAAGCATGAAATGCGCAACCCCGAATTTATCTTCTCCCACGTGTGAATCCTCTGCTCTGATTCTCATAATCTGACTATGCGCCTGCAACTTATAACTACTACACCCTTTCCATTTCTGATCCACCTCCGACGACCCATCCATCATCGCTCTCCCGGAGTATTCCGGCAACGACAACAATCCGCTATTCTCAACACCATTCATTCTCATCATCACACCTACTATATGTATATATATATCCAAGAAGACAAAGTGAAGCTAGAAATGCATAAATGCGTATAGAGAGGTGTCTGTGTGATATATATATATATATATATATGTAGAGAGAGAGAGAGAGAGAGATTGAGGAAGATTTGAGTAAGAGTCGGGGAAGTTTGGAGTAGAGTTATTACGGTATATGGAAGAAGAGGACACGTGTGGCGAAGGGAGATTGAGATGAAATGGAAATGGTGGGGCTGGGAGCAGTCCTATTCACTGGCGTTTCGATCGGTGGGTGGGGTTTTGCGCCCTACGACACGTTAACTACAACTCCTCCTCTACATATACATATATATATATGTATCACTCTCTCTCACGCCTAATCCTAACCATTCTTTTTTATTTTTATTTTTCTCAAGTTTATCCCCAACATTCATGCCTACCCCACAATTAAAACCAAATATATGTATTTCAATGACTAAAAATCAAGGCTTTTAAAAAAAAAATAAAATAAAATGAGAAGGATATGTTTGAGAATGTCCCAACAGATATACTTGAGTTTTAAATAAAAATTAAGATAAATTATAACCTACTCTTTTTAAATTTATCACAATTATAAATATTTATTTATTAAAAAATTATAAATACCTCCTTGAATTATAAATATTCTAATAAATATCCATTATCGATGGTATTTGTAATTTCAGAAAAATATTTATAATTTTTTAAAAAATAAAGAGCTATTTGTAACTATAACAAATTTTAAAAAGAAAAAAACGAATTGTAACTTATATCATTATTATTATTATTTTTCAGAAGAGTGAGAACATAAGAAATCCTCTCTCTTATTTGATGCTCTTTATTTCCTATCAAACATTCGCACAAGTGGTAAATACACTCCTAATGTATGGGTTCATTTGCTCTTTATCTCTCAATTTTAATTTTTTAAATATTTTTTATTCAATCTTTTAATTTTGTTGTACTTTATATTTTTTAACGAATAAAAACAAAATATTCCATCTACATATGTAATATTCTCATTTGTTTTTTTTCTTGTAATATTCTGCTGATTTTGCGATGGTGTTGAAATTTTTTATTTGTATATTGAAGTTTAAAGTTCTTTCATTTGACTTAGGGGTTTCACACACTAATATTGTAGAAAAATCATGATTTTTTTTTTGTTTTATTTTATCTTGCAGTGTGAAGTTGTTTATCTGCTAATTAGGCATTGGTTTTTTTCTCTATTTTTTAATTTTTATTAAAATTTTAGCAGGCAAAATACAAATCACCCCATACGTTGAGGGGTATTTGCATTAAACCTTATAATTGAATGGAAAATCGCTCTTAATAATATTTGGTCATTATTTTTCGAAAAGTGCAAAGGATAACAAAAATTAGATGAAAATATAAAAAGAAATGATTGGGGACAAAATACAAATACTTCCACACATTGGGTATGTCTGCGTTTTACCGCTTATATAATTAAAAGTTGGTATTTACGTAGTCTAATACCCCATGATTAACTTATTTTGAAAGGAAGTATTGAGTCCTAGAAAAGGAAATTGGGACAATGGGTTTCCTAGTGCCAAATATGGATGAATAGCCATGACAACACCCACTTGTCTCCTTCTCATTGATTTAGCACAACCTATGCATGTACATTAATTAATTTCGAAATATTAGTGCGTGGTGAGTGTACGTGTCCATTGATTGTATCAATCATTTGAACTTGGATGTTGTGTCATGTTGCTATTTGGTCAAACCACGACATTCACTCTATAAACTACTCATATTCTAGAGTTGTTATTGCGATTAAGTGCGTGACATAAAAACAATATCGTATATGCCACCTAAGCACTTTCGGTGAGCGTTGCAGAAACGGACGAGCACTTGGGGTGGGACCCGAATTGGTAACGTGTACACAGGGCCTTTGCCTTTGGATCCCAACATGGCTCTGTGGACAGTGTGGAGATGGATTCTAGACACGCGGCCGCTGGCGTTGGCGTCAGGTGTGATGTAATGTTAGATGTCATTTTTATTTGGATTCGATTGTAATGTAAATTTTTTTGTAAAAATTATAAAATTGAATTCCAAGATATTTTTATGAGTATAAATTTTTTATTTTAAATATTTGATTCTTTATTTTAAAAATATAGTTTTTATTTAAAAATTTTAAGAATTGAACTTGACGTTTTGATCCTCTTTTTGAGGTTGATTTGATTATTAAAATAACATTAATTTAATGATCTTTCGACTTATTCTCAACTCAAACATTATAAACTTAAAAATGATGTTTGAATATAGGAATTTCTTGATGGAGCCAAATGTTCGATTTTTTATAAGGTTAACTTGTGATTTGACAACGCTAATTTATAGATTTTGCACCACAATATCACAAATTAGATATTAAAAACCTTGATGATCTAAGCAACAAACACCTCCAATATGTTTGATTTTATATTTAACTTATTTTGATGTATTTTGTAGAGATAGAAAGAGAAAAATAAAGATAAATAATTATGTGTTAGAGATTGTGTGTATGTTTGGATTTATTTTTTTGAGATAATATATAATAAGTATGGTATGATTGATGTTGTTTAGTAGAAAATAAAAACTATTGTTCATTGTCAAATCATGTCTCTTTTCTATATATTTATATATATGTATGAGTATGTATATAATTTTTTTAGTTGTATAGCCTATAATTAATGTAGACTTACTTTGACAAAAAAATAAATGAGACACTGTTTTAAAACATTTCAAAACACCACAAAAACTTTCAAACAAATTAAGACAAATATTGTCCATATTTTGGTCCATCTCGAAGATGAAGCAGAATTGAAACCAAACATTATGCTTGATTTCTACCTTGAATGTAATTTGGAACTTTTGCAATGGTCTTTGATTAAATTCCCAAATTCTAAATGTTTAATATATTATTTTTTATGTGGTACAATTACATTATGCACAACAATGTAATTTGTGTATATGGAGGGGGTTTTGGGAGAGGGGTTCACAATTAAGAATGCATATGGGCATGGCTTCTTCGTCACGTTTGGGGTTGAAATTGGGCGGTGGTGGGGGGACATTGATTGTGGTCTATGTTGTAGCATACACAAATTCTTGCATCATATGGTTTTTGTGTGAATTGAGGTAAGAGGTGGGAAAGCGTCAATACCAACACTTCAAATTTTGTGATTATTACCATCTCTAAGTATTACAAGCAGAACTTGGGTGTGAACAAGGAATACAAATATACAAGTATAAAAAGCAGGGAGAAACGGAGCGTGCAAGCTAGTGTCAATCAGTCCAAAGTTAGTCCAACTTATGCTTCCAATCCCAAATTAAAAGAAAATTATATAAGTTACAATTAATTAATCCATATCCATTTCCATTGACATTTCTCCTCACTGGGTGGACTGACTCTACACGTGGTTTCAATACTCTCCAAAAGCTATACACGCCATCTCATTTTACTACAAATCGCTGAAATGACGATTTCACCGCCAGTTGTTGAGTCAATTCACCAACAACCACTGCATTCACCCGTGAAAATTGGAGGACCTGGTACGGGCATGATAGTAATTGCCCCGTGACGAGCTCATGCTGGAGGCGGATGCCGGCCACACGCCCACGCGTGTCATTCAAACCCGCCCCACTTTCCTTCACACAATTGAACGATTCAGTTGTTTCTTCTTCTTTGGTATAACTTTGCAGAATTTCAAGGTATCTTCCGAATCGGTGGTTTGCTTTATGCACTCTTATCGAACGCCCGTTTCATCAGTTTATTTGTTAATTGCTGCAGAGAAGTCATTTGTTGTGAAGGGGAACTCATTTCCTCAATCAGTTAATTTCTACAGAATGGGTTCTGAAACTGCTCATCCCGTCCACGATGGTGTCGAGATACGTACGAGGTTCGTTTTCTTTTCTTTTCGGTTATAAATGCTCATTCTTATCTTTTGAGTGCCTGAAATTGCGATTTCCCCAAATATGTCGGGTGTCTGAATGAACACTTCCACCAAGGGCCTTCGTCTGAAAATGCTTGTATTCAAGTCTTTTAGATAGAAAATAAATAAATAAATAATCATAAAGCAGGAGATGCGACCCTGCCGCAGTACTCCATTGGTGTTTGCATTCTTTCAATTATTTAGCTTGTATATTACCCTGTCTGATTTCGTGATGCTGTAATAGAACTTGTACTGATTCAGCTTATCATCTCCCAGCAAAAAGAGTACTGGAAAAGTTCCGAGGAAAATTCATAAAGCTGCAAGGGAGAAGCTGAAGCGCGACCAGATGAATGAATTGTTTCTGGATCTGGGGAGAACACTTGGTATGCTCTGCTGTCTGGTTTAGACTTTGTCATAGTTTGCATAACCAATAACTGGGATTCGATTCCCAGTTTTCAGTGTCAAAAGCTGATAATAGAATGGAAAATTGTTATAGATCTGGATCATTCGAACAATGGCAAGGCTTCAATACTGAGAGAGACGATTCGACTCCTCAGAGAATTGCTAACTGAGGTGGACAATCTGAGAAAGGAGAATGCAACTCTTTTCTCCGAATCTAATTATGTAAGCTCCCTAAATGCAACTTTTGGTTGTGGTTTCTTTTAAGGTCGACATTTTGGTCCCTTTTTACCTGTTTAGCTTAGAAGCTATTGCCTGAAAAATTACTGTCACGACGAGTCTCTCTACTAGTCTGTTTTCTGATTTATGACTTAATTATCAAGCTAATCAGGTTGCTTGAGCAGAAGAACTTGGATAAATACAAAACTAGATTGAAATGCTGATTGAATATATCAGGATAAGGAATGTGCATTTCATTTTGCCTAGTGTTCAGGGACTTAGTTTTCAAGTGCAGTTGGGACTTTTATCTATTATTGGATTGACAGGTTACAATTGAGAAGAATGAGCTTTTGGAGGAGACTTCTGCTCTAGATGACCAAATCAAGGGTCTCCAGAGGGAAATAGATAAGAAGGCTAATTGTTCCGACTTAAATGTTTCTGAACCCCAGAACAGTGCTTCAGCACAATTACTGGAAGATCCTGTAGCATTTCCTCTAGTTGGCCATGCATCGGAATCGACTTCCGTTGTGACTCCTGTATTCGTCATGCCATTGCATCACGAGTCCCAAGGTTTCCCCAGCCCGTTCTCTGAGGTGAATATGTCTACGGTTCCATCAAGCGTGAGCAGGCCACAGCCCCGTTACCCTTCATCTTCTGATTCTTGGCCATCCCATATTCTTACCAAATAGACGGAATATGATTGAGATTAGTTGTACAGGCAGACGGCAGCCCTAGCATTTCAAATCACCATAGGAGACGTCAAGTTTTTAAGAGTCTGATATGTTTGATTGTAGAACTTGAGTTTTCACACTTTGTAAATGATGATTCAGATAAGGACTCGATCTTCTTGTCTCTATGCCAGTATTAATTTGTGTAAATGGATTCGGCTTGATTCATGAGCTTCAGAATCGTTCTATACTGTAGATGATGATCAATATGGGGACATAGTCTTGACAGTCAAGTTGTTCCAGTTCCCTATCATCAATGCATTTCTTTTTATATCATAAATTTAAAAGTACAAGGTGCTTTTTTTGGGGGGGATTCGGGGGGTTTTTGTCAGCTGCTATTGCACTTATTTGCAAAAACAAAATTATGTAAGGACTTCAAGTCATCAAGGATTCAACCTCATACTCATCTAAATCAAAATTATTACCTATCGAATCCGAAAATTTTCGTCCCTTGCATAATCCTATATATATATATATATTAATGCATACAAAACATTCTAGAATTTACCTCTTATATGGATAGTAAATATATGTGTTTGGTTTCCCCACCTATATGATTTAGGGCTAAATGTAAAATCTAGGATTTCAAATTTTTAATAACAATTTCTTTTGATTTATTTGTATCATTCGCAGTTATAAATAATTATACTCTCATTTGATCTATACTTTTTATATATTGATGAATTTTAAATATATTTAATAGGAACTACAAAGTAATGTGAGATTCTTTCTTTTAAATACTTAACGTCCAGTCTAAATAATTGATCCAGATGTAATCTATACTGATATAAAAAATAATAGCCCTCCACACTCACAAAAGGCGGTTAACGATATTGTCGTACTAATTTTTTGTAAAGTCAAAAATACACTTTAACTAATAAGATAACTAACTTATTTAATTTTTAATTTTTTTTAATATAATATATTATTTATCTATTTTATTTTTATTTATAAAATATTTAAATTATATCTTCGTGTCACAACTGCTAGTCATACAAATAAAGAAAGTGAGTACTGCACCAATTTTAGGCGTGCGGCCCAGCCCAATCCAGAGGCCAGCCCAGTGTCCCTCGTAGACTTTCTCATGGCTAAAATCGGTCTGCACTCTGCAATGAGGTTTAGGGTTTGCACATATATGAAAGCGATCGTCTTGCTCACTGCTCCGTGCTTTCTCGCGTGTATTTCCCTTGAAGCTCCAGCGGAGGTAGCCTCTGATAATGGTTCACGTCAGTTTCTACCGCAACTGTAAGCTTCTCACCCTATACACATTCTCTATCTGTTAATCAACCTTGAGTGAGTTCTCAAACTGTTCTATTTTTCAAGCAAAGCTTTTGGCTGCTCTTTTCTCGTTGTTTAATTGAGTCCATCTAAGTGCCATTAGTTATTTACTGAATGAATTGTGTCATGTATAATTAATTTTGATATAGATGGGAAGACTTTCAAGAAGCCTCGCCGACCCTACGAGAAGGAGCGATTGGATGCTGAGTTGAAGCTTGTTGGAGAATATGGGCTGCGATGCAAGAGGGAGCTATGGAGAGTGCAGTATGCCTTGAGTCGTATCCGTAACAATGCTAGAAATCTTCTCACCCTAGACGAGAAAGATCCACGCCGTATCTTTGAGGGTGAGGCTCTTCTCCGGAGGATGAACAGGTATGGGCTATTGGACGAAAGCCAGAATAAACTTGATTACGTGTTGGCTCTTACTGTGGAGAACTTTCTTGAACGTCGCCTACAAACTCTTGTATTCAAGGCTGGCATGGCCAAGTCCATTCATCATGCCCGAGTGCTCATCAGGCAGAGACACATCAGGTATTTATTCTATTAGGTATTTGCATAATTTACAAACATCAAAATTTATACAGAGAGTTTCAAATTTAGAACCTGTTTGCCGTACACATGCTTTGTATCCTACTTCTTTTTTTCATTTTCTTAATAAAAGGCTTCGGATCTGCACTATTGCTGCTGAAGCTTCCAAGGCGAGTACTTGTATGCTTACCTGACATGAATTCTTCATGTTTGTACACATCCTTGATTAATATGTTGATCTTTCAATCTTTATTCTGCTTGCTATGAAATGTGAATCTATGTGACAGTTAGCTGGTTTATCAAGGCATTATCTGTTGGTGCATATATTTATAATCAAAAGTTTCTGCAAGTTGGTATTTTACGATTTATTGGTAGATCATGAGCCTAGGTTGGCTCTGAGGTCTCGTGGGATCATGCTAGAAGATTCTGTTTTGGACATGTTTATTTTGAGATGAATAAGGTCTTTAGTAGCCTAGGTTGGCTCTGAGGTTTCATGGCATTATGCTATTTTGGACATGTTTCTTTTGAGATGAATAAGGTTTTCGGGAGCCTAGGTGGGCACAGAGGTCCATGGCATTATGCAAGAGTATTCTGTTTCTGACATGTTTACTTTAAGATGAATGAGGCCTTCGAGAGCCTAGGTTGGCTCTTAGGTTTTGTGGCATTATGCAAAGTATTCTGTTTTGGACATGTATACTTTGCATTGGATAAGGTCTCTGCGAGCATCTAGAACTAGATGATAATCAAACAACTTGATGTCCAGTGGCATCAACTGTGTTTCTAGTAATGGTAGGGCTCATGATTGCCGTATGTTGAAATGGAAATAATGTACGGGTTATGGTCGCACATTTTCTTGTTTCTGTATAAAAGCTCTCCTTTCCCTCAACACTTGTTCTTTTGCTGTTTGGTACCTTTACACCATGGACTCTCACCAATCATGACTGGTGATGTGCGATCATTTTTCTATTTTGGTATAATCTGGATTGTGCATATGATGGACTATTTCCATTTGGCAATCAGGATTGGAAGACAGGTGGTGAATGTCCCATCCTTCATGGTGAGAGTCGATTCACAAAAGCATATTGATTTCTCCCTAACTAGTCCATTTGGTGGTGGTCGTGCTGGAAGAGTCAAGCGAAAGAACCAGAAAGCTGCTGCAAAGAAAGCTGGCGGGGGTGATGAAGAAGAGGATGAGGATTAAGCATTTTTTTCCAACAAATAAAAACCAGAAGATTAGCGTTAAATGCTATTTTCATTTACTCTTGAAAAAGAGTTTATTGCTTGCAACTCCTTTTTCTTTTTCTGTGACTTGTACCTCCATCTTATTCTTTTCCTTTTCGGTTTTGATGTTAACATAAAAATTTTGGTTTTACATTGCAATATCAGCTCAGAATACATACATCAATTCTAGATATTTAATTCTGCCTGCATTTCATCATTCCATTTCGATCTCGAGACTTTCACATCGTAAAAGTAGCTATCAGGACAATTCAAATGGACAACGCAATATCAGGCACAGTTTGGATGAGTAATCCATTGATTTCTGGAGTGGTCTTTTTCTCTTTTCTTCTTTTATTTTTGAAAGAAAAGAAAAAAATAAAAAAAATCTGAATTTTCTTCCAACACACAATCGTCACCTAAACATGGCTGAAACCACCTGAGGAAAGTAAGAAAAAACAGATTGATTGCAAACACTACCTTCAATTCTACCAAATCACCTCATGAGAATAGGAAAAAGAAATGTGTTTATATGGTTGTTCTCCTCCTTCACTTCAACATCCCTCTCAAATTCAGATCCGAATTCATCAAGCAAGATCCGAATAATGTTGGACTTGGAAATCATATGAATTTAATATCAAAATAGGTCACATCTTATCTCCAACATGGCTGGCGGGTGTTCAAACTTTAACAATTCAACACTGCTTAATGTTGTCCAGCTTAATAACATCAACATTTTTTTTAGGTAAAGATACTAAATTATTATTAATTACAAAAAATAAAATTTTATGTATCTATGATCTTTAATATTATGGGCCTCAACTTTGGTAATTCGGCCCATCCTCGTGGGCAATAACATCAACTCAATCAAAAATCCTATTTCCTTCTCTTTTAGTAATTGAATTGAGTCTGATTGTACTCTCCCTTTCTCAACCGTTGGCAGAGGGGGCATATTGTCAATTCGCCATTGTCTTCAAACCAGAACGACTCATCAACCAATTGTTTATTAAGCCCTAAACTCCCCAGGTATTTTTCCAGAGCGCATACAGTGAAAACCCCAAACGCCGTCCACCGGCCGCCGCCGACCCTAAACCTTCATATTTCTGCGGCCCCTTAAATCATGTCGGCTAAGTGGCGTGCCATACAGCACCGCCATCGTTACACTTACAGTGCCGTCGTATTCCCGCCACATTTCGTTCAGGCATTGAACCAAGCACCTTATGACGCCCCCTTTTTTGCTGAATTAAGGCATCTTGTTTCACTCAACTCCACTTATGCCCAACTCGAACATGTTAAAAGACTCGCCGCAGCGTTTTCTAATCTGCTCGCCGACCCTAGCTCCGAGGAAAAGACAGTTTCTTGTCCAGTGAAGTTGTACTTAGAAATCCTTTTCCTGGAGAACTCCTTGCCTTTACATAGGACGTTAGCTTCTGTATTGGCCAAGTGCAAGAACTTTCGGACTCTGATTGAGGGTTGTTTCCGGCTGCTCTGCGAGGAGTATGGTGGTGCGGAGAATGTGATAAATGGGAAAAGATTCTGCGTTTCTCGGGCAGCACTTTCTATGATGAGCACGCCTAAGTTAGGGTACTTGGTTCAAGTCGTAGAACAATGTGCGAACTTGGTTGCTTTGGATGTGGTTTCTGGGTTGCATACTGTTGTTAATGAGACAAATGAATCTTCAAGGCCTTCTCCAATTGTTATGGAACAATGCCAGGAGGCACTTTCATGTATGTACTACCTGCTTCAACGTTTCCCACAAAAGTTTTACAATGTAGGTGGTGAACGTTATGAAATGAGTTTGAACGACTGCAGTGTCCTGGAGATGGCTTTTGTGAACGTTTTGAGCATTTTGAAGTCACATGCGTTTTCAAGGGACTGTTTAGTGGCAGCTGGCGTGGGTTTTTTCGCAGCCCTGCAGGTTTGTTTGAGTCCTGGTGAACTTGGTTTGTTTATCATCCGAGGTATTTTTCAACAGACTGACATTTGGGACTGCAAGATTGACCTTGATGCTGTGCTTGGGAAAATTCCATATAATGGTGACCTGGTTGGCGAAATTCATAATTTTCCAGCACTCAGTAGACTTTGCTTGATCAGGGGGATTCTGACGGCAGTTTCTAGAACTGTTCTCGACACTCATTATGTTGTCTCAAGTGATGGTCTGGGTGGTGTTACGGCTTCTAGTGGTGGTGGATATTCAGTCAAGACGATACTGTATGATGCTATATTGCCTGAGTTGTGTAGCTATGCTGAAAATCCCACCGATAGTCATTCTAATTTTCATGCATTAACTGTGATTCAAATATGTTTGCAGCAGATAAAAACATTGTTACAAGGTAATACTGACGGCAGTGCAGATAATTACGACCCGATTCCTGAGGAAATGGGGGCAAGGATATTAAAGATTGTGTGGAATAACTTGGAAGATCCTTTAAGTCAAACGGTTAAACAAGTTCATCTTATCTTTGATCTCTATCTAGACATCCAGTCTAGCCTTCAGTGGGCAGAGGGTAGTGAAAACATAAAGTTGTTCTTGAGGAAGATTGCTTCTGATCTCCTTTGTCTGGGGCCACGTTGCAAGGGTAGATATGTTCCTTTAGCCTCCCTTACCAGGCGGTTGGGGGCTAAGACTATTCTTGGCATGAACCCGGGCTTGCTGTTCGAGACAATCAAGGCTTACATTGATGATGATGTGTGTTGTGCTGCTACTACATTTCTCAAATGTTTTCTTGAGTGTTTGAGAGATGAATATTGGAGCAGTGATGGTGTTGACAATGGATATGCAAAATACAGGGGTCATTGCTTGCCACCATTTTTACATGGACTTGCTTTTGGACTTGCAAAGTTGCGTTCGAACTTAAATACTTATGCATTGCCTGTTCTACTTGAGCTAGATGTGGACTGTATATTCTCTATGCTTGCATCTATCGGGATTGGATGGGATGAGGACCCTTTATTTACTTTTACAGAAATCAGTTGTACAGATATGGTGCTGGGAGTTGAACAGCAAAGTGCTGTTTTGGTATCATTACTCAAGGTCTCTCGTGTACTTGCCTTGATGGAAGGAGATATTGATTGGTATGAAAGTTCATCGGTATCTCCTGAAGGTACAGCACCGGATTTGGAAAATAGTAATTTAGATTGTGTTGTTGGTATAAAGGGTATTGAAGTGAAAGTTCCGGTCAAATGGCTTATATTAGCTTTGAGCCACATAGATGAGTCGCTGCGCTTGGATGCAGCAGAAACTCTATTCTTAAACCCAAAGACAGCAAGTTTGCCGTCTTCTTTGGAACTTAGCCTGATGAGAACAGCTGTACCCCTGAACATGAGATGTTGTTCTACTGCTTTTCAAATGAAGTGGAACAGCTTGTTCAGGAAGTTCTTTTCTCGGGTTCGGACAGCATTGGAGAGACAAATTAAGCTGGGGACATGGAAGCCTCTTGTTTCTGGAGATGAAAATGGATTTTTCTTGTATGAAGGAACTGAAAAAACTGTAAGACACAGGGCAGAGACTCTCTTTGATTTTACCAAGTGGTTGAGTTGTTTCTTATTTTTTTCCTGTTATCCTTCTGCTCCGTATGAGAGAAAGATAATGGCTATGGAACTCATATTGATAATGTTAAATATTTGGCCGCTGGTGCCAACTTTGCCAGGAAATGAGGATGCTTTTGTTTCTGAAGCCAATCTATATCCATACAGTAAAAGTCTTACTTTACCTGATTCAACATTGTTGCTAGTTGGGTCAATTATTGATAGTTGGGATAGACTGCGAGAGAGTTCATTTCGTATTTTACTGTACTTTCCTACCCCACTTCCTGGGATTTGTAGTCCAGACTTGGTCCGTGAAGCAATTATATGGGCTAAAAAGTTAGTCTGCAGTCCACGTGTCCGAGAAACTGATGCTGGAGCTCTGACTCTGCGGCTTCTTTTTAGGAAGTATGTCATGGAGCTAAGCTGGATTGTTAGACCATCATGTAATGGTGTCTCTTTTGATTCAGAATCTGAGCTGCCAAATGGGGAGTATCAAAGTTGCAGATCCAGCCCTCCTGCAGTAACTTATCTTATATCACTTATTGATTGGCTTCTTGCAGCTGTGGAAGATGCTGAAAGAAATCTTTCAGAAGCATGCAAGAATAGCTTTGTTCATGGTATATTGCTCACCCTTCGTTACACATTTGAGGAAATGGATTGGAATTCGAATGTGTTTTTGCATAGTATCGCTGAAATGAAACGTGTATTAGAAAGGCTCTTGGGGTTGGTCATGCGAATAACTTCCTTGGCCCTTTGGGTAGTCTCAGCTGATGCATGGTACTTACCTGATGATATGGAAGAAATGGTGGATGACGAGGCATTTCTTCTGGAGATTCAGGATGAGATCGAGTCATCTGGCCCGAAATCACAGGATGAGGTTAAAGTTACCAAAGTTGTGGAGGAGGTCAGGCCCTCCGAACAGGTTGTTATGGTTGGTTGCTGGCTTGCAATGAAAGAGGTAAGTTTCCCACTATAAATTTCAATTATTGGCTGTTTTGTGGGGAATTGTGAAATAATAGAATGCTGTTGAAGCATCATATTTTATTGGCATCGACTCCTTGTATTTCTACTTAATAATACGAATGAATGCACAGACAATGAGTTTATTCAATAAAATCACAAGCATTCAGCGAATCTTGATTGATGTCTTCATTTGATTTCCAGGTGAGCCTTCTTCTGGGAACAATAATTAGGAAAGTTCCTTTACCTACTTCCGATGAAATGAGGGAGGTAATGGGTAGTACTGCTGATAATTCTGTTGGAGCATCTAACGCAATGCTTGATTTAAAACAACTTGAGACAATTGGCAACCATTTCTTAGAAGTCCTTCTCAAAATGAAACATAATGGAGCAATTGATAAGACAAGGGCCGGGTTTACAGCACTGTGTAATCGTTTGCTTTGTTCAAATGATCCAAGGTATTTCTTGAATTCTTCAATTGTCCAATCCTGATGGTGTGTCCTTCTCAGATCTAGGGCAGTCGGATTAGCACTGCATATTTAGTTGCATACACTTATTGTTGAACGCTGAAGTATCTTTTGGAAAGATTTATTCTTCCATAAAAGTGAAATTATTTGATTTTGTCTAGCAACCACAACAAAATGCCTGCAGCTGAAGGATTTGAAAACTTGGTACTGAGGATTGAATTAATTCTGTATGGCTAATTGACCATGACATGTTTCGTTTACTCAATACACGTGTACACATCTGAAGTAAACATTGACATAATAGATTTTCAGTCCCTATGAGCTTCCGCAAATTGCTGCCACCGACCTGACTTTTTAAGAGTGTCAACATTTTCTTGACCTAGTTTTCTGGTTCAATCATAACCTCTTGAATGGTAGAAATGGAGTTATTTGTCCCAAGTCCACGTGCTGACACCCGCTTTTTTATGTTCAGGCTATGTAAATTGACAGAGTCTTGGATGGAGCAACTGATGCAAAGAACTGTGGCCAAGGGACAGACAGTGGATGACCTGTTAAGAAGAAGTGCAGGTATACCTGCCGCATTTATTGCATTTTTCCTCTCAGAACCTGAGGGAACACCAAAGAGACTACTTCCAAGGGCACTACGGTGGCTAATAGATATAGCTAAAAAGTCTTTAACTGATCAACCTCATGCAAACAACTCCAATAGTAACTTGTGCAGTGGGTTTTTATCAAATTTAAACCAGGAAACTGGATGCACACCACCTCCTGGTATGAATGGGAATAAAGAAATATCAAAGGTCCGAGATGAGGGTGTTGTTCCAACTGTACATGCTTTCAATGTACTCAGGGCAGCTTTCAATGATACAAACCTAGCGACTGATACCTCAGGCTTTTCTGCTGAGGCATTGATAATCTCGATACGATCTTTCTCTTCGTCATACTGGGAGGTCCGCAACAGTGCTTGTCTCGCATATACTGCTTTAGTACGGCGCATGCTTGGATTTCTGAATATTCAGAAAAGAGAATCTGCAAGGCGAGCTCTAACTGGCCTTGAATTTTTCCACAGGTAAGCTTCATCTATCAGATTTGTTTATAGTTCTTTTCTCTAATTGTGAGGGTGTGTAAATTTACAATAACTGCTGCACTACGTACTCATGTTTCTAGTTTTGGATCCCTTACCTAACTCTAAAACTTGATATCACATAAATATTTGTCGCAAATTTCTAAACTTTTAAGATACTCGATAGTTTTGCATGAAATACGTCAGTGGAAATTCTGGAATTGGTAATTTGGTAAAATTAATGGTCAGTTTGAGTTGATTTTATTGAATCCAAGAGTGATTGACATTGATTAAGAAAAGCAAAAATCTTATTGTTCTTTTTGATCACCAAAATGAGAAAAATACAAAATTCAATGGTTAATTGATCTTCCGAACATTATTACTCAGCAGCTTGTTGGGAATGCGTATAACTTAGTGAATTGCTGCAAACATAAAAAGATTTGTTATGATTGGCCCCGTTCTAACGAAAATGCTGGATCACTATCTAGAAAAGGAATGGAGGTAATGTAGTGGGGAGAGTTATTAAAGTAACATGTACTACAAACTCGGGAAGTTTTCTATCTCCTGCAAATTATCCTGATGTAAATTTTGATAATGTTATCGTCTCTTTGCTTCCTGCATAACTTAGCTGGCAGATTTCGTCTCATAACATCGTTTCTCTGACTGAAGGTACCCTTCTCTACACTCATTCTTATTCAATGAACTGAAAGTGGCTACTGAATTGCTTCTGGATGGGTCATCAGAACAGTTAGGATCCAACCTGAAAAACATTGTGCATCCAAGCTTGTGTCCAATGCTGATACTTTTGTCTAGGCTTAAACCTTCACCAATTTCAAGTGAAACTGGAGATGCTTTTGACCCTTTTCTTTTTATGCCATTCATCCGGAGGTGTTCTACTCAAAGCAACTTTCGCATTCGTGTCCTTGCATCAGGTGCTTTAACAGGTCTTGTGGCCAATGAGAAACTGAAAGTTGTCATCCTCAACATTGCATCAGAGCTACCTACTGAGAAAAGCAGCATTGCTACTCCTGGTTCACCTAGTACCTTGGATTCGACTAATGAGACCTTTTGTTCATTCAATTCAATTCACGGAATGTTATTACAGCTCAACTCTCTTGTTGATATCAACTGTAGAAACCTAGCCGATTCCTCTAAAAAAGATAATATTCTTCATGAATTGGTTCAAATCCTAGCAAAACGCACATGGATTGGAAGACCACAACAGTGCACTTGCCCCATCCTGAATGGCTGCATATTAAAGGTGCTTGATAACATGCTAAGCATTGCAAGAACCTGTGAAGCGAGCAGAAGTGCTTGTGACATTTGGAACCTCCTCTGGGAGTTGTCATCGGAATGCTTAGATTTAGAACCTGCTGATGGCCCTAGGTATTTTGATCCAACTATTCAGGAACTTCGAAAGCAAGCTGCAACCTCCTATTTCAATTGTGTTTTCCAAACATCCAAAGAAGTTGTTGAAGATGATCTTCTGATGAGAAGCAATTTCCATTCACCTGCTACTAGTTCGTTAAGAGTAGTGGGAGTGGAGGTTATCTTTAGCGGATTTCAGGAGAGGTTGATCCGCTCCATGTCAGATACATCATATGAAGTACGAATTGCTACGTTGAAGTGGCTTCTTCTGTTCCTGAAGAGAAGGGAATCATTAGGTAATAACAATGCGGATCAGTTTTATTCTGAAGCTATGAAAATTTGCTCGACTATTGTCGATCTTCAAGATACAGTTACTAAGCTTCTGGTTTCAGAAAAACATCATAAATGCATGCATTACCTTCTAAAAATTTTTTATACTTGGAACTCTCTTGGATATCCAGACAACCAACTAGGGGTGGGACCAAGATATGTCTGTAATATGGACTGCCATTCAATATTCCAGTTGTGGAACATGTTGGTTTCTCTATTCAAGATCACAAGGCATGCAAAGACACGACAAACACTCATCTGCTGCTTGGGGATATGTGCCAAGCAAATTTCCAACTTATGTATGAGGTTTTTGTCTTGTGAAGTAGATAAGATAAAAATAGCTGAGCTTATCCAAACTGATCCAAGTAAAATGTTCTCTGATTTCTATGATTCATTAAGTTATTTTGTGGATCTGATAGAACAAAGCAGTGATGCATCGGAGCCTGTAAATATGAGGAAGGCAGCTGCGGAATCAATGATAGCTTCTGGTCTGCTGGCTCATGCTGAGGCCCTTGGTTCTTTGGTTTTCAGCTACCCAGTTTCAGATGGGAGTCTATGTTCTAATTTTAAACCAGAAGAGGCTATCAGATTGTTTGCCCGTAAAGTACTGGACCTATGGTTGACATGCATAAAGCTTCTGGAGGATGAAGATGTTGGGCTCAGGAAAAGGCTTGCTTTAGATGTCCAGATGTGTTTTACATCCAGAGACCCCAGAAAACACTTTCCCGCTACAACGGCGTCCAGTCAAGTTGAGAAAGTGATTGAACTATGTTTTGAGCATCTTTCGACAATCTTTGGTCACTGGCTCGATTATTTGGATTATCTTTGCTGCTGGGTCCTGAATGCTGCAAACAGTTCAAACTACACTGTGTCAGGAGGAGACCTTGTCAGGCGTGTTTTTGACAAGGAGATTGATAACCATCATGAAGAAAAGCTGTTAATTTGTCAGATTTGTTGTTCGCATCTGGAAGGTATTCTAATTTCAAAATCTTGGGCAGGTGATTCATGGATCAACAGTGGGGTGAGGGATCTTTTGCGTAAATGGAGGACCAGATTTTTGGAACAGATGATAGCATTTACCAATGACCATATGGGAAAAAGGGGAAGTATTGATTGGATTGGTGGAGTTGGCAATCACAAGGATGCATTTTTACCACTTTACTCAAATCTCCTTGCATTTTATGTCTTGTCGAACTGCATCTTAAAAGAAGAACATGACAATTGTGGGCACTTGCTCTCTGAAGTGTCTAGACTTGGAGAAGCTATTAATCCCTTTCTTGGCAATTCGTTGATCTCCAACCTGTTTTTGATAGTTGTTAATTCCCATGAGAAATATTTGGGGGCAACTGCAGGCAATTTGCCCCACAAGTGGAGTATCAATGATTCCACGTGGGATGAATTCAACCCCTATTTTCTACTTAGGTGAATTTACATGATTTTTGTAACTCATATACTAGGTGCCTAATGGGGAAAATAGTTGTGAAATCCCCATGGGGTATGTATTCTATCCTTATACATCTTTAGGTTTAGGGAATATGTGTTCTTCCCATGCTCTTGCTTTGTGTGAGACATCATACAAGTATTTGCTATTCGTTTCTTGGAGCATCAATGCATGGATGGTGGAGGATAGTCTCTATATAATGATGTCCCTGTCCCTTTTTAACTCCTCGTTCCAGCTTAGATTTTCTTGTTCTGTCTTCTGAAGTTGTAACTCCAGATTTTTAACTCTACTGAAGAGAGTATTGGGAAAGGCAAGCAAAATGAATGCACGCCACTGATGTTCCCTCTCTCTCTCTTTTTCTTTTTTTGGTGTTTAACTAGGTTCAATTCGAGGTTTTCACAGTTATTAAGCCACAGACCAGGTTGTGACTCTATTAGTGCACTCCAGTAGCATGCGTAGGCCTCAAGATGCTGGAGAAAACCTGGATTCAAGCTTGAGAAGACCAACATTCGAGCAATGGATGGTTTTCAACAGGGAGAGAGGGAGGGCATAGAGGAAAGCAAGAACTATTGCCACTAGAAGGAGTTATAAAGCTATACTTTCTTGCAATGTGTGGGACTTGGCCAATGGACAAGCCAGCATGTTTTAATTGCCAAATTCTTTGCAGCCCTTCCTAACTCTTGTTTTTTTTTTTTTGAGATTTAGCAGCCGCCCTTCCAAACTTAAAACCCATTATGAGATTTATAAAGTCTGCTCCTAAAGGGATCTAAAGAACTGACAAGGTTTAATGCAACAAAAAGATGCAATTTGTAGACTTAGGTAGAACTTAAAGCATATCATATATGGGAACGGGCTTTTATGACATCTCTGGCAGCTAGCCAGTTGGTCTTTGTCTACTATAAATCAAATGTAGTTCAAAATCTTCTAAGGGGACATCTCAAATGAAAAGTCTGAAAAAGATAGAAGCAGAGGAGCAGACAGAATTCATTCGTCATCATTCCCGCAGCCATCTTCATCACCTTCATCATTGTCATCCTCGTCTCCCTAATTAATGATACAACAGAGTCAGAAACTGGTAACAAAATCATATATTAGCATATAACAGTCACCCTGAAATCATGGAAGCAGCTAAACCGTTGGTAAAGTAGCAAAATTAGAGGAAATGAGAAAATGAAGTTCCAATTGACTATACAATATACGGGCAAAAGGGAGACATTGCTTCATGCTGTCAACCATATGTAAACACCACAAAGTTAGCCCATGTGAGAGCGGAAGCGCTCAGCTTTATTTCAAGTAGCAGTAACACCAAATATTGGGATATAACAATGCAAATTCTGCCATAAGGTAATGGGACCAAGATGGTGCATGGTGCCAATAGTAACATCATAATAAATGATACAGACAGGTGCAATGCAAGCCTATTATAGTTCAGCACTTGAAAATCAGTGTTGCAAACATGTCCAGAAAAGATTGCACACATGCAAGGAGAGGGGAAGGTATGGGCTATTATACAAGAAAACCAAACAGGAAAACCTAGCAAATGAAACACAAAAAATAGCTAACAGATACATAGAGCAGGGGTACAGTGATAAACATTCAAACAGAACATAAATTAGTTTCTCACTAGCGAACACAAAATGTGAACTAACAGAAGACCACAGTAGCAAAACCAGAAGAAAAATCAGTATAAGGAATCAGAAAATTCAAAGTTTTTAAAGATACTGTAATATTTTAGACTAGATATTGGCCAAAGTGAAAACGTAGAGGGAGTCGGAGGTTTCATGCAAAATAACTCTTAGAGGCTGATACAGAATTTAGTACCTCATCACCATCCTCCTCCTCCTCATCATCATCTTCAGTGTAGTCTTCATCATCTTCCTGTAGTCATCAACTTTAAGCTGATTCAAGAGAACAGGCGATGAATTTAATAGACTAGAGGGTGAACAGTAAAACAGTACATTGTTGAGATGTTCAATTGGATTGGGCCATAAGTCTTCCTTGATTAACTCCGCCACCTGTAGTTTTTCAGGGAGAATAAAGCATTGGGTCACTGAAAAAGAGCGGATAACATTTGGGCTTGTTAAATTGAGCAACAGTGTAATTTTTCATCCATGTGCTAAAACAGCATTTAAAGTGTAATAATGCTACAAAGAGTTGCAGGAGTCCAGCGTCTGTTTACCACGTCCTGCTCCACCTCCACTGTACCCTCTGGCGGAAAGCCGAACCAACTAAAGAAGCTGTATTAATGAAGGTAGCATCCAAGCTTTAGTGAGAATTATATACTTCCAGGCTTTGCCTTCAGTGACATTATCCAAATATCTCAAAAATTATGAGCAGTCAAGGCAATGGCAAAAGAAATACCTGCTCAGATTTAGTGGTCGTTTGTTTCCTTTTCTGGGATCGTTACAGGCATCCAAAGGACCCTGTAGAAATCAAAATTATTCAGGAAGTAAATAGAATATGTCAATCGAAGAGGGAGAGAGAGGTGTTTGTATTTACAGAAGAATATAATTATTCCTGTTACCTTGCCCTCCTTCCACCTGATGGTTGTACCAGTTGACCTTAGTGTGCCTTCATCAAAGAACTTAATGGTCTTCGTGAGCTCAGTATTTTCAAAATATGGGTTGGCCTTGAAATTCTGGAATCTCACGCAGAAGAAAAATTATCACTGATCAAATGAGTAGGAATGATACAGCTGAAGTATTAAATAGAAATTGAAGTTCCTTCTTTCTTCTCTGCTCTTCTAACTGGGAAAAACAATTTTTGTCCACAAAGAGTTATAGGACTTACAAATGTGATGCAATAACCCTTTCTGGGGTCTTTAAAGTCCTCGACCTCAAGAGAATCCAAATACTTAAATATCTAGATCAAGCAAAAGAGAAAGTGATGAGCTTATTTATCAATTCCATATATCTCCTCAGATTGGAAAATGACATCCTCACCCAATCACAGAAAGGGTAAGGATATGAAATGATATAAGAAAGTCAGCTCAAGTTTCTAGGGAAGCAGCATTAAATAATCAAATCTGGATTATAAAGTTAACAGATCTTATTGTCAAACCTTTTGATCTTCCTCTGTCAGCAAATCTCCAAGTGTAGGATGATTCATGAACTACAATAAAAGTATATGGCAATAGGGAGAATATCATTGATTCAGCTCAAAGACGAATTATGGAGTAATACCAATTAATGCAGGACTATATAGATAGGCCTTATTCACTCACAGCAGTTAACCAGAAGTCCGGAATAGAACTGATGACCTCATTTCTTTTGGCATAAACGGGCTCTCTCATCTCATTGTATTTCTGCTCAATTTCCAATATCTTCTCGTTGGCTTCTTCGTTAACCTATACAATGGCATTAAAAAAAGAATCATCAGCAACACACCTCATCTTGTTTTCTACTCATTGAGAATTCGTTCACATGATGATGTGTGTCCTTGTATCCTACTCCATAATAGCTATCTGCAAGTAGCATCCAACAAATCAATTTATAATTCCAACTGCAAGAATCACATCTCAGGTAATGGTTATTTACATCAATTGGAAACAATAAATAGTCACAAGGCATAAATGTATTTATGTACAAAGATCTGCATTTCGTGTGGGAGTAATGAATGGTGAAATAGTAAAGGGTACAGCATAAAATAGTCTCCATACGGATAGGATATTTTGGCAATAAAACATATCTTATCTACTTACTCATTCTTAAATGAGTCATGCGCATACTTACCAAGAAAGAGAAGTAAAAAAAATCAATAAAGTGACAAATAAATACCAACCGCGAAGGTGATGACATAAGTTTCAAGTACAAGATCGTGCTTTCATGTGCAGACGCAAAACTGAGCATTTACTTATCCCAGTATTATGACCACCACATCTTTAAAGCCATAATATTGTCTAAAACAGAACAAAGTTAAAAAGGAAAAAGCGATGAGAACTATTATGGCATAACCGACAGGCTACTTCCACGTATACAGATCAGAAAGCATTTGTTAGTTACAATTGTAAACATTGCTTCTGGTTTGCCAAGAGGAACCAGCGATGCAAGTGGCAAACCAAGTGTCCACTTGTCAGACTTTTTTGGCATATTATTGAAAAATCAACTTCAAAACAGCAACCAACTAATTTGTCAAATCATATTAATTTGATTGGCTGCAATAACATGGCGAAACACACACACACTCCCGCGCGCGCGCGCACACACACACATATATGTATACACATGCCTTCGGATGCACGTAAAGACAACTCTTTTCTTAGATTTGATTATCCATTTTTACATCATTTCCGAGTTACATGCTGTATGTTATCCCAAAGTTTTGTGACTCCACAGTATCAAAAAGAAACATACACATAATGAGGCCTAGTTTAGATTTTGTGATATAGTAGAACAAGAAAATATTTATGGATAGATCATCAACCAAATTGAAATTAAAATTGAACAGATAACATTAATCAAAACAACAAATAGTCCAGCATTTTATACTCTATGTATTACATTAAGCAATGAGGCTAGGCATGGACAAAATAGAGCTAAGAAATTGAAAATCAAACAGAGATCAATGAAGGCCATAGCAAAATGTAGTACAATAATTCAGTGAAAAACAACAAAAAATTTAGATACTAATCTTGCTTTAAGTTTCAGTAACAAGATCCTTTGAGAACAGACCCAAAATCCCCTCCCAACCGAAAGAAAGCAGTATAAATTTCCAAAATTTCCTTAAACCAGAAAATAAAAATAAAAAACCAATGCTCGACACAGCATGCAGCTCGACAAGCAAGTAGAACACAAAAGAATCCATCATTTCAAATTAATGCACAACAGTGAAATCAGCCAAGACATATTAGTACACCAGACTAGCAACCAAGAAGAACAGAGCTTTTATAAAGTAAGCGAACAAATGGTTATCACATAAGCACCACTAATCAACCTCAGAACAAAATCAAGAACGTTACATACTCGGAATTAATCCACACGAGAACAGGAGAAACAAATTCAAGTGCAAACGCCAAAACGGTGAAAAGCACAAAAAGGTTATAAAAAGCCACAACCTTCTCAAGCTCCTCTTGCGCTTCCTGAAGCTTTTCGATGGCGAGAAGCATGTCATCACGCTCAAATTGATGATCGTCATCCGCCGCAGCAGTTCTTGATTTCTTCGCCCTGTTAGACACCATTTCTCTGAACCCTAAAGCCCACACTGGAAACCCTAGTATGCGTTTAGCAAGATTGTCGTTTCTCACATACGCACACACATATATATAGCAGTGTGTGTTGTGTGTGCGGAGGTGATTGTGAAAAAGCAGAGTACGTTTTCGAAGGCAAGTGTTGAGGTAGAGTGTTCCTTATGTCAAATGTGCGTCTGGACAGAGTGTCAGTAGTAGTCCTACGTTTCTAGCCAATGGGGGCGCAGGTTTTTATACGATGCGCCGATGTTCTCTGTTTGACGTGGGACCGGTGGCGACACCGTGGAGCGGGTGAAAATATCTGCCAGAGAAAAGTGGGAAATTCCAGCGGAGGCGCGTGAGCGCATTCCTCATTCCTGTCGTTATTTTCCCGGTCCGCGCTAGACCCGGTTTATCACGGTCTTGCTCTTGCCTTTTCTTTCTTTCTTTCTTTTTTTTTTTTTTTGTAAGGCTTTGTTCTTAGCTCCTGATAACAATATATTTGTGTTAATCTGTTAAATCAAAGAGTGTAGAACACCATCAATCAAATATTTTGAAACCTAAACTGGGTTTATTAACAAAAATTAATAATTAGTTTTGGCTCATAATTTATTATTTATTGTTGACATTTAAATTTTTAAAAATAAATCATCCTCAAACGACTGATAATTAAATTTTAAATTAAACTTCATAATAAATTTAAGTTTTACATATTTTAAAGATAGTAAATACACGTTGAATTTGAGTTTTATATATGGATTGATTCAAGATAAAATATAAAATTATTTTTTTATTTTGATTTGATTGATTGGATAATACATTTAATTATATACAATTACGAAATTGATTTGTAAAAGATTTTATAGTATTCAACCCCGACAAAAATGAACTACATATAAAAAACCTAATTCATACCTAAAAAAAAAAGGAACTTGTAAATTATGATGACAACAACATACTACATACACACATCAAATCCATAGCAACTCCAGTTTAAAACAAAATAAAAAAACTCTAAGCCATGATGAAGTGAACCACCATCTTTGTTGGGTACAAATCTTTAAGTTATTCGTACTAAAATTCAATTTAACTCCTATTTTATTCTTACAAGTTCGAAAGAGATCACGTATTTTTATTTAAAAACAAACTTCCAGCACTTGAACAGCAATACGAAAAGAAGAATTAAGGGATTTTTACTTTAAAAGATTATAATATATATATTTTGATTTAAATTTATTAAAACAAAGTTATTTAATTGTATGAACTATTGTAACAAATAATCATATGTTAATCTGACACTAGTATAAAAATTAGATAAATGTAGACATCCATAGTGACATAAAGCACTAGTTTAAGGTATTGAATCGCAGAATGACATAAATTTGGAGCCAGAATGACAACTTAGCGCCAGAATCCATTAACGATTTGGAGCAAAGATGAATTCATTGTTTTTCTTACTAACTTCTTTTTACGGTCCCAATTATAAGGTAATTAAAGTTGAAAAAAATATTTATTTATGATATACATTGTACATTATGCTTGCTTTGATTTAGGTCCACCCAAACTTAATTTGAGTTAAAATTCTCATTAGGATTATTGATCCAACCTTATAAACAGTAATTTAAAAAGAAATTAATTTTATTCCAAATAACAAAGCCCTTGATGAACACCAAAGACTGGATCACAACTGATGAAGAAAGCTCCCAACCACACTGCTACATATAATACAAAACCATATACACAACACTGCAACCCAAGCTTTCTCTCAATCTATTTATTCCTTAATCAAACACTAATCTCATCTAAGAAACCCTGCACCAAATACAAAGACAAAAGGATTAATATACGTAATTCTTAAAGTAATTGTTAATGAACATGAGAACATTGTGAAAAATCCACCTACTTGCTGCAGTCAATATCGGGAGTAACGGTCATTCCGATGGAAACACCACATTTTCCGGGGAGGTTGGACGCGGCGTCGGAGCGAACATTGAAGCTGGAGGCGGCGGACTTCATGCAGTAGCACGCCGTTTGCCTGTCCTGCTGAGATTGGAGACTTCCCGCCAGGCTCCTCACACCACCGCAGCACGAGGAGGATGGTTCGCCACCTCCGGTGAGGTAAGCCAGACACGGCGCCAGGGAGCCCTGCACGTCGCCACATGATATGGCCTCCCCTGGCGTTGCCGCTAAGCCAGACACGGCGCCAGGGAGCCCTGCACGTCGCCACATGATATGGCCTCCCCTGGCGTTGCCGCCAGTGAAACCACCGCCAGAACCACCACAAAAATCAAAGCCACTCCCTTCATCTTAATTCTTAAATGTATATATTAATGCTTGATTAGTAATTTGAAGTGTTGTGATTTTGAGTATAGGATGTGCAGGGAATTTATAGATGAGAAGGTGAGATCAATTGGAAAGAATTGACATCAGGGGTGGTTGAAGAATTTGGCTTATACAACTTAATTTGCAATGTCATTTATTTAGTTGAGTGGGTGGGAAGGAGGTAATTTGCAGACATATGAAAGGGAGACCAGCTGATTTAGCTAGCAGTTGGAGAATTGAATTATAAATGGACAATCGACCGATAAAAATTTAGGAAGAGGATTTGAAGTAGGACTCTTGTTTGATCTTTGTATTGAATACTACACCAACTCATACATATCACTTCTTTCAAAATCCTTTTACCTATGCTTCATGGACATGCAACCTAGATTATAAAAAGAAAGCACTGGCCTGTTGTTACATGGACCCCAGGGCCCAGGCTGTTATTCTGAAAAATGCACAAAAGGGCCCAACGGAAAAAGTGATTGTCCATTTGGGCTAGCCCATCTGACTTTAATGAGCCACGGAAGCACCGGCCCGTTATCCTCCCACTGCAAGGAGCTAGTGGTTTTCGCTGCTCTGTGAAACCAGCCTGACGCAATACCCACCATTGTAAGAACCACATGGCCCAGGCCTTCACTTGGACCACATGGCCCAACTCTCCGCTTGGAATGGGCAGGCCAGCAAAGAGCATCCTGTGGCTCAGTTAGCTAGGCAAGTACAAAGTCCAACCACTTAAATGCCCCCACTTGGGTTACAAGCCTGCGTTGCCAGGCTCAGCGAACAAAAGGTATCTATGTGGTTGTGTATACAGTGTATATATTTGTATTGTAATAACAATGTGGGAATGTTTTTGATTATCTCATCGACTCTCTGCTAATGAGGGAGTAAAATGGAGTCCTCTCTTTGCCTATCTAAATTTGAAAACACAGCACTATTAGTCTTGATGAAAGATTAGAAATGATTATCATATGGTTTTTGGATTAACATTGTAAATTGTTTTGCATTCTCGCAGCCAAATCTCTTTAGGCTCACTCAGGAATAAGAAGATGGTAATATATATATTATTTTTCTTATTTTGATAGAAAAGAATAGGGAGGTTTTTGTCCACAAAGCAGTACAAATTGCTGATATCTGAGAACATAAATATGGAGACAGAAAAAAAATTATTAACTTGATGAAGTTTGCATATTTGCAATTGAGACATGAGAGGAAAGACTTGCTTCGTCGTGATTTAATTCTTTCCATTCCCCTCCAATTGCTACTAAAGTCGCTATCGATGCAACACGACTCTATCTATACACTGATACGGTACCTCTCAGCTCCCGTGTTTGGCTTTTTGCTCTGCAGCCACTCATCTCCGGACCAACTCCATTTCCGACTATCCAACTGTTTTTTCTGTTCATTCTTTCTTTCGAGTATAGGAGAGACAATGCAAGCAATAGTGGCTTGCAGTAGCTCTGCAATTCCGCCACTCAAATCCCCCAAGCCCATAACTACTTTTATCTCCGGTCAAAATCTCCCGTTTCTCGGCCGCCGCAAGCTCTGCTGCGATGTCGTTTCTCGTATTCCCATTCCTTCCACTCGTTGGTAAAGAGCTCTTACGCTCATCCGCTTACATATTAGTTCAATGGCTCAACTTTTTGTGGTTTCTCCAAAATCTGTGCCGTTTTTGCAGGGGTGACGATAAAGAGGATATGGGTGGCGATTTCCTGCAAAAAATTATGCAGAAAAATTTCGGTTTGACTACGCGTCGATCCTTTTTTGCCCGTATGTTAATGTCCGCGTGTTACTTTTATCTCCTTCCTTCAAGGTACTTTCCAGGTTCGCACGTTTCCGGCTGTCTTTGACTTTCATCTTTACAGCCCTACATACAATGTTTCAAGATCTAATTTACTTTTAAGTTATACAACTTGGGAATCTTTGATGTTGGTCATTTCAGTGGAGAATGAGGCAGTAAAGTATTAATGTGGTTGTTGATATTACAGCATACGCATTAGGAGACCCGTCGGTGACAGTTGAACAAGTCACTCCTCAAGTTTTGCCCCCTGGGGCACTTTTCCCATCCGAGGTCATTTCTCTTTGCAAATTATGTTATGTCCATTCTTTTCCTAATTTCTTGTCTTTCTAATTAGTTATTTGTAAATTTTCATACTTTCCGTGGCAGGTGACTTGATATGTGTCTACTTGGCAGGAAAGAATTGTTAAACTCTTTGAGAAGAATACTTATTCTGTTGTCAACATATTTGATGTAACTTTGCGGCCTCAACTTAATATTACTGGTGCCGTTGAGGTAATACATTGTGTTTTCTCTGTTATGCTTAAACGTTTTTTGCTTCCTTCAATTGTTGCTTGCTAAGCTCCACCCTTCACCACAACTATGCTAAGTGAATAATTTCTTATCAACTAAAAGAGAAAATGGTTATAAATGTGTAGGTTCCTGAAGGGAATGGTTCAGGAGTTGTCTGGGATGAACAGGGTCACATTGTGACAAATTATCATGGTATACATATTTGTTGGAAGTAAAAATAATGCACAGTATAGATCTTGATTTATTGGATTAACTCTCTTTGTGTATGACCAGTAATCGGCAATTCCTTGTCAAGAAATCCAAGCACTGGCCAAATTGTTGCTCGAGTTAATATTCTAGCTTCTGAAGGGTAAGAGTCAGAATTTTCTTTTCTCCCTATTGAAGTTAATGTTATTTCCTAAAATGTTTACTGGTGATTTTCTCCCTTTTCCATTTTGTGAAGGGTACAAAAGAACTTTGAGGGCAAGTTAATTGGTGCAGATCGTGCAAAGGATCTTGCTGTGTTGAAGGTGAATGAACTATCTTAGTTCGCTCAATTTGCGTTTGGAGTCTTTCTGGACTGCCCACCCAACTTTGGATGTCTACTTAATAATGCATGGAATTTAAGCTGTATCATACCTCATTTTTTATTAAATTTTTTATTTGACTAGTTTTCTCATTTTAACTTTCATTGTGATCTGAAGGACTATTTCCAACCTTCTAAACTGATTTGTCAAAATTATGTAAAACATCTTGCCAAACTCTTGTTCATATGAAGGCTCTGCCATCCCTTTTCATTATGTTGGTTTTGTTCTGTTTATGTAAGAGATTGGACTGGCAACATTTACTGGAGAAATTAGGACAATCATGCAAAGACTAGAAACACACTTGTCTCTAGTTTTATTGGACTTGGAGTTGTTTATAACTTATGGATCTCATAAGAGAAATTCTGAAATCCTGCTCTTGTTGCACTGAGAACTAAAATTTAGGCCAAGAAAGCGTCTTCTTTGTTGATCTTGCAAAGTCAAGGATCTATGGTATGGATGTACTAACAGATATCAATTTCTGATGTTGAAACTTCATTGGAAGTGAACCTTTTAGAGGAGGTTTCAATAAAAATTGATGTGAGATGCGCATATCAAGCGTTGCCTTATTGATGTTTTCCTTACCAGGTTGAAGCCCCTAAGGAACTGTTGAGGCCAATTAAGGTCGGTCCATCATCTTCTTTGAAAGTGGGCCAGCAGTGCTTAGCAATTGGAAATCCATTTGGTTTTGACCACACGCTCACTGTCGGGGTCATTAGTGGTCTGAACAGGGATATAAACAGTCGAACTGGAGTTACAATAGGTGGAGGGATTCAAACTGATGCTGCAATCAATCCTGGAAACAGGTTTGACTTTCAAAATTAGATATGTCCTGATGCTGAGCCTCAAAGGCTTTTCCCTTAATTATCAATACGTTATTTTCCGTGATGTTGCAGTGGAGGTCCTTTATTGGATTCAAAAGGAAACTTAATTGGGATTAACACTGCTATATTTACTCAGACAGGTGAGCTTTGGCTCTTTATATATTGCAGTTTGCATGTCTGAATTATCTAAATGGGAGGGGACAATTTATACGAATTACTTCTGATAATAACCAATTGAGAGAACAAACTTGTTCGGTTCTTCTCAATTGGATGTTGATGCATTTATTCTCCTGCAATTCCCTGCATCTGACCCTTGTAAAATCATTTTTTCCCTGGGACACAACAGGGACATCAGCTGGTGTAGGGTTCGCGATCCCTTCATCTACTGTGGTAAAGATAGTGCCTCAGCTGATCCAGTTTGGCAAGGTATGAGTTTGCTTTTATGCTGTTCCTTAGTTTTGTTCTGACATTATATCTCAAAATCTTATAATCTTTTCTTTTTCCTTTTCTGGTCTTAAATGTTTTCTCTGTGAGGTAAAGAACTTGGAGTTCTTGTAGAACAGATTTTATCTAGTGATCATGTTAATCAAGTAGTAAGAATTTTATATGGTTGGGCTTTTACCTTGCAAAAAAAGTCAAATTTGTTAAAAGGAGTGAAGTATTGTTAACCCATTAAACTGTGGTTAACAGTCCATATATGGGTGGGTGGGTTGGGGGAAGGACCTCAATAATGTTTCTCTGGATTCATGATTTTGCTGGACACATAAGGCTATCCTTGTTTTCCAGGTTGTTCGAGCTGGTTTAAATCTTGAAATAGCTCCAGATCTTATTGCAAATCAACTCAATGTTCGAAATGGAGCTTTAATCCTGCAGGTGCTCTCTGGTCCTCAATATGCGGATGGCTATACTGGTGCTGCTAGTATTATGATTTTGACTAATGGAACATCGCTGATGTTATGGCTTCTGCAATGCTATAGGTTCCAGGAGACAGTTTGGCAGCTAAGGCTGGGCTTCTACCAACTACAAGGGGTTTTGCTGGTAATATTGTACTGGGTGATATAATCTTGGCAGTGGATGACAAACCTGTAAGCACTCTCTTGTAAATGAAGTTTTCGTGCCAGATGGTCAAATTACTAATTAGGCCATAAATATGGCAGTACCATATGTGGTCTAAGTGTAGTCGAGTTAGGGTTCTTAATCACAAATCTTATGCTGATGTATGTGGTCATAATTTGGTTACAGGCAAGGAACAGAGAAGAACTGTACAAAATATTTGACGAGTACAACGTAGGGGACAAAGTACTTCTGAAGATCCAGAGGGGCAATGCAAACTTGGAGGTGCCCATTGTCTTGGAGGAAAAGAAAGGATGAAATAGTTGGTCTTGAATTTTCTTCAAGATAGCCAGCCATTTTTGTGTGACTCTTAAATTTTTGCTCGAAATTACTGTGCAAAATTTACGAGATGGATGAAGATGGAAGTAATAGAGGAAGACAACATATATTCTGGATTTTCACTAGAAGTTGTAGCTGAAATGGTGGAGATCATCATGTACAAAGAGAATCTGTAAGGCAAAACTCCTCCTCTTCTGGGCTTAAACTGTTTTGCTTTAGGGTTGAATGTGGACAGAAAGAATCTAAAATAGAAAAACATTTAGAAGTGATCATATTTGTTTACAAGATGTGTGGGATGAATGTGAGACGTAAGGAGTTAAACCAACCATCAATTTGATGTCTAAGAAAAGGACTACCGTATTGGAGTACTAGGCGTGTGAAAGTTCCTCATCATCTATATTCAAATTGTATAAATTTTCAGGTATTTGTATATTTGGGAAGGAAGTTAACATGATGCTCAACGACAATTCTGGGGCTTTCTTCATATGAAAAGAAGTTGATGTTCATATTAAATGTCAAAATAACGGGACTAATGTTTATCAATTAAAGACTTGCATTCAGACATAAGATAAAAACAGGAAACTGCGCTCAAGATTTTAGGTTTAGAGTATTTAAAATACAATCGAAAGCAACGAAAACCATTTCAATTCGAGTGACGGTTTAGCATTTGTCAGGTTCGAGGTCCAATGGAAAAAAATAAAAAAAAAAAAAAATTCTCTTAATAAATGACATATCTCAATCTCAAAATGGTATTTGGAGTATTTAATTTATAGAACTAAATATTCATATTTGTACAGGTCTGCTTATTATAACTTTAGCCTTATAGGTAACGAATGATAGATTGAGACGTTTTTGGGTGATCAAGTGTGATTCAATCTCAATAAAACGTGCAAGGATCTCAACTCTTGTTTGGATATTCTGAATCTTGGGAGGGCATTACAGTCCTTAAAAAGACACCTTCTTGTTAGACCCCTTACGACAATTAACCATTCACTCACTCACACCCATATATATTATGTTTAATAATTAATAATTAAAACAAGGAACATTGAGATGCACCGTTATTACTTAAAGATGAAGTATATGGAGTTTGATATACTATATATATATATATATATATATGTCCCTATTGGAGGCCAAAAAAGTAGTATTATTGTGATTGCATAAATCTAACTCTGATGTGGAAATAAAAGAAACATATATGTTTCCAGGATCCCCTCAGCTGGTAAGAATGATTGAATCGTTAATATTGTTAATTACGCCCTGAATTCAATAATTTGCGATTAAGTCAATCAACTAATCAGGTGAGCATAAAAACAAACCAATGAATAAGCCCCATCATGTCTCATCTCTAACATGCATGGATACATATATATAATCTAATTAATTGTCAATTTAAGGTTTAGATTTTGTGATGGTCGTAATTAGCTCCTTGTTTCATCCCAACCCACATCATCAGACACCATACAAAATTCATTATTGATGAAAGATAGGCGAACGGAGTGTGACAGCAGCATGCAGAGCATCAGTGTTCATGAACTATTATTTGAACAATTATCTCAAACATAAAATTCACACTTAACCTCATCATTAAATTCTAATTGTCTCATATATATATGAGACAATGTTAATTAATTGCACAGAATTGAATGCATTGTATGTGTAGATGTGGAGAGAGTGAAAATCAAAATACATGATGCATTATTAATTGCATGCACTTACGTACGTAAGCCAAAATATATAAAGTTGAAGGGGTTCATCCAGAAATTAACTATACTACACTACACAACACTGAAATAGATAATTAGGGGATATGTATGTAACTTTGGTTGTAAGAATTTGACCAATTCCAGAGAAGAGGTTAATTAGGTTATACGCATGAATTGGGAAGGCCAATTAGCTTAGGCAACACACAAAAAGGGTTTATTCCAACGAGGACCAAAATTTTTAGGGAATTTCAACTTTGCCCCTCATCATCATCTTGGAGTTAATTTCACTCATTAACTCTGTGTTGCTCTTCAACCAGACACACACGCTTCAACTCATCTACTCATAATTAAGTAATCTCTCTCTCTCTCTCTCTCTCTCTCTCTCTCTCTATATATATATATATATATTATTTTCTTGAATAATTAATTGTTATTTGTATGACATAGGATTCCAGTTTTAGTCAAGAAGCAGTCAACTCTAGTTGTTCACCTGCTTCTTTCTTCAAGTTTGTTGAGCTAAATCCTGCACCATGCTTTTCCCATTATAGCAAATATTGATACTACTTAAAACTGTTTGCCTACCTTTGCTTGCACAATAATTACTTTTTTACAATTACCATTCTTACCTAATTACAATTCCAGGGCAATAATTAATGAGGTTTTGAGAAGAAAAATGTAATCGTCTCCCTAAATTATCTTTTTATTTCAAATATTATTACATCTTCTGTTCCATTTAATATATGCACATTAGGTGTGTACAAAAGCTTTTTGTAATTCCTCGAGTTTGCAATTTGATAGGTTAAACCTGAAATCATGGACGATTATTTTCAGGTATTTGTTAATACTACATAGTTTCTTTTCAAGGAAAGTTGGTAATGGTAGCTAACAGGACAAAGATCTAAGACAAAAAGTTAATGACAAAATATCTTGCAATGAAAATATGAAGTTGAAAGCAGCAGACCAAAAAGATAATTTGTGATGAGCATGTTGAGTGGAAGTGTGTAAGGGTGTCCAAGTATCCATGCAAGAGTCAAAGTCTACATGCATCATTAAGTGTAGTTTAAGGAATCTCCAATTGAGTTGAAGAAATCCACACTGACACCTCACGTGTTCATATCTTGGCAGGAATAGAAGCTGGAATGGAATAGAAACGTAGTTTGTAGATCCAATAACCAATATATAATTAATATATTCGTAAGGGCCTCATAAATGTTTTGCATTTGAGTGCATGGATAACAAAATATTGTTCAAACACTACTCTATAAACTAATGGGTGCATGAGAAGGTTGCTTTGTCTTCTAGTCTTGATTGCAGTAAGATATAAGGAGAAGTATCCAATCTAAGAGTTATGGGAACTGTAAAAAACATATCCCCATACAGATCACATACATCAATCTTGTAGTCTCATAGAGATCACAAATTTGGACTTAAACCAAATCCCTATGGTGGTGGTGGTGGTGGTGTACTAGTAACTAGCATATTACAAGTCCATGGCCTTGACTTGGGTTCTATGCTTGCTGTTTTTAAGGGAGAGGAGCTTTGCTTCAAACTTCAACCCTTCACTAACTCTTAAGTCCTCGTCATCATCGTGATTTTCGCAGAAACGGATTACGGTCATCCATAAACGTCGCCCAGATCTTTAGGAAGCAATGGATGAAAAGCATGATTCCGACAAGAGCAGTGATGATTTCATGTTGCCGGGCTTCCGGTTTCATCCCACAGATGAAGAGCTTGTGGAGTTTTACCTCAAGCGAAAGCTGCAGCAGAGGGCTCTTCCTATTGAGCTGATTAAGCAAGTGGACATTTACAAATATGATCCATGGGACCTTCCAAGTAAGAAACTATTATCTGTCTGTTCCATGCATAATATATCTTGGACATAATTCATATCATTCTTGATTTTTGCTCCTATCCTCATGAAGAAGAAGTCATTATACCTAACAGTGCTGAAATATTTCTGTCTCATTCATCTACCTCATTTTTATACTTGAATATTTACCTGTTGCAATACTTATCATTATACTCTTGTCAGTTTTCAATTATCTAATATGGTCATGGTAGACTTGATATGCTTAGCAAACAGTCTTTCATGTGTGTGACACTCAATTTCTGCCATTTTGCTTGATTTCAAACAGAGCTAGCTTCTACTGGAGAGAAAGAATGGTACTTCTACTGTCCAAGGGATCGTAAATACAGGAACAGCACGCGACCAAACCGTGTGACAGGATCTGGATTCTGGAAAGCCACAGGAACCGATAGGCCTATATACTCTTCAGATGGAACTAAATGCATTGGTTTGAAGAAGTCCCTGGTTTTCTATAGAGGCAGAGCTGCCAAAGGCATGAAAACAGACTGGATGATGCATGAATTTCGACTTCCTTCCACGACAGATGGTGCTCCACCACCACCGCCTCCGCCCAAAAAATTCTTGGACAAGAACCTTCCGCCAACTGTATGTCTATTATCGCTTTGATGAATTACTGCATACAGTAAAATTATTCTATATTTAACTAATGGCCATGCATTTTTCTCTATTGCAAAAAACAGGATTCCTGGGCTATTTGCAGGATTTTCAAGAAGAATAATTCCACGGCACAAAGGGCTCTTTCTCACTCTTGGGCAGCTTCATTGTCGGAAACAGCATCTCCTGATACTAATTTCACATACAACTACAGCGGACATCCCACTCAGTTCAACTCAGAGAACATCTCATCAACCACTGAAAACGAGTTTCAACCGGTCAATTTCGCTGATCTTAACATCCCATCATTCAAAACTATCACTGGCAAACCAGCTATCTTTCCATCTCCCAACGGAGACTACTTCCCTGGAAACCTCATTTTCTCATCTTCTGAGGAAGTTTCAGGCACAAGCAACAAGAGTACAGTTGATCTAACTTCCATGCTTTTCAATCTATCCCCTGCATTAGGCAGTGAAGCCTGCAAGACATCTGAGTCCATCGACTTTGAAGGGTCAAAACAGCAGTTCAACGGCTACTCAGTCAACTCCTCACAAGTGATGCAAGCAAGCATAAATCCGGAAGATGAGCAAGAAGGCTTTAGAAAGAACCAAAGCATAACAAATACGCATAACCAGTGGGGAAATCTTCGTACGATGGGGTTTCCGTTCAGCTTGCCATCATCTGTACCAGATTCATGGAAGCCTACTCTGCCGTGGGATTCACCCCCCTGTCCTAGTGAAATATCATCAACTAATTACTCTACAAACAAGTGTTATACATAGCTGATCATAGTTCATGTTGTCAAGATGTAATGGTCTCCTTTCTTGCTCTGCTTAGCAAGCAGAGCTTGTATAAAATCTATTTTTGCATTCACTGTCAGTGTACAGCTCTCCACTAGTGTGATATTGGCCTAAGAATATGACAAGTAAATTGTATTATTTATCTTAGTTTGCTTATTATCATATTGGTATCACTAAATCGTTTTTGTATGAATATTGGACTCCTTCTAACTCTATAGCCTAGCAATAACGAAAAGCATCAGTCCTTTCAGGGAAAATTCAAGAAAGTAGATTATAAACTGCACTTTAAAAAAACTACCTGAGCATGAACGAGTTCATGTCAAAATTAGAACATCGTGAAGTTGAATAGAGGCTTGTTCCAAATTCTTTCCATGTATGTAACATATATATTGAGGTTTCTATTTTGAAGATCATATACGCAATTGTATCAAACAGCAAAAGATTCGAGAGTTACAGACACTAATTGTTAAGAAGCATGCAGCAGTCTGGTGCGTTGAGGAAAGACAAAGGAGGTCTTGTAGGAAGACGTACATCAAGTCAAGATGGCCGAGCGGTCTAAGGCGCCAGTTTCAGGTACTGGTCCGAAAGGGCGTGGGTTCAAATCCCACTCTTGACATCAAGATTTTTGGATTTTTCCTTGCAAACTCCCGTTTGGTTCTGTGCCTACAACCTTGGTATATTTATCTCAGCTCGCCTCTACATTGCTTCCTGTTTAGTTCTCATCGACGTTCTTCATCTTAATATATTTTTCGTAGACCAACTTGCTGAAGATTTTTTCTCTCAAGCCGCTCAAACTCAAAGGAATAGCTTTATATGCTCTAACTAACAAGCAAAAGCGCAAAACCAAGTGCACCTGGTTCTAAACCGATACGGTGCCATTCTCCATCTTACAGAGAAATGTTTGTTCCTGAGACTTCTTCCACGATCCATGACCAATTGAATTAAATTATCCAATATGCATATGATGTATGGTATTAATTTGTCCTCTTGTTAATTTTCGTAAAAGAGGAACCACAGCTTGTTCTTCATGCGCTCAAAATAAAGACTCTTTTTGTTTCCCGCACACAAGCAGCAACGCAGCATGTCCCAAGTTACTCAGAAAAAACCCACCCTTCTCCAAATATCTAAGTAACCACATGATTAAAAAATATCCCATTGTGTTGAAATCTTAAGCAGAAATTCAATACTTAAACAAACCAATATATGCAGAAAGTGTCAAATTGACACCGACCTCAGATAAAGACCACCTCACCCAGGCACCCCCGGCTCACAAGGCAGGCACCACAAGAGTACAAACAAAGAAATTCTAATTATTGATTTTATGCAGAATATATAAATCGTAATGCAGTACTGAACCAGTTTTATAGCAGCATCACACGGGCTTGCTTCAGATTGAGTCGATAGATGAACATATTCTAAATTGATCAAACAGCTAGACAAATTCATTCAAAACTAGAGGTATCTGAACAAAAATTTTCCACATCAGTTTCATAATCTTCATCATCATCGTTAAAAAATTCCACAAAAATAATATAGTAGGAAACTTTGCTACTGCACTGCCTCGTGTTTAGCTCTTAGAAGCTTGTTTTTCTTTTGCCTTCTGAATCTTCAAAACCTTCTTCACAATCTTTTGCTCTTCCACCAAGAAAGCTCGAATTATCCTAACACAAAAGAGAAAAATATATTTATTCATTCATCAATACAGAGCCAAAAAGAAGAGATGAAAGGTACAGAAGTATGATCTAAGCAAGAAACAACTAACCTCTCCCTCACAGCACTTCCAGATAATACACCGCCATAAGCTCGGTTCACAGTCCTGCGATTTCTGGGTAATCTAGATCTCTTGTATTCAGCAGGTCTCAAATGAGGAATCTGAAATAGGTAACAGAAATTCATAATATTATCTGTCCCTCATGATCTTCCTCTGATTATATAAACAAAGAACTTCCTAAATCGTCCGAGTAACTTCCATCTAAAATTATGTGCAATCTACAAGAGTTTCATATGGAAATGAAGCCATCAAAAGAAAGAATAGCATCCACAAATGATTTAAAGCATAAACATTTACGATTAACAACCAAGGCAATAGTTTCTGTTAACTTCAGAAGCATGAGCCAAATATTTCAAAACCACAAAGACTAAGACCTAATACATCCAAGCATAAAACTATAGAATCCTGGAGAAAGGGAAGTGGAATTATAAGCTTGGCCCTGCATTTCCTCAATTTATGGATCAGACATCACGCCTATACATCCTTCTTAAGACAACATTCCCATGTTGGAAAAAAACAAAGCCAAAATATATACAGAAAAAACTAAATAAAAATAATTACGACTAATTATACTTTATCCGTTGTCTACTACACAATTAAATATTGCATCTATCCCCAATAACCTTAATGTTAATCACGAGAATCACTGGAAACAGAAAGATGAATCGAGAGATGAGCAAAATACCCCTTGAATTCTCTTGCCAGTGACGGGGCATTTGGGTCCGCTTGCCCTCTTCTTAGTGCTCTGGTACACCAACTTCCCTCCTAATTTATTACAGAACAGAAAACGGGAACGTGAAGACCAAAATTTGAGAAAAGAACCCAAGCAAAATCATGAAAAGCAGTCTCGTGAAGAATGATTGCCTGGGGTTTTGACAACTCTGTGCTGATTGGATTTGGTGGCATAGCTGTGGCGCTTCCGGTAAGTGAGTCTCTGCACCATTGTCGCGCGCCACCCCAAATCTTTTTCCACTCCTTGATAAGATGGATGCTAGAATTTCTTAAGCGGTAAGAGCAGAACTTTATAGCAGTCAAAACCCTAGACAGATCACGGCTTTTTTTTTTTTCTTTTTTTTTTTTTAAAAAAAAAAAAAAAAAAAACCAACTACAGATGGAGGAGCTTTTAGTCCCAGTCTTTCAATATTAAAACGCACAAAATAGTTACAATAGGGAGAACTACCTTCCTAGAATTTTTAGTAAAACCATAAACAAAGAGTACTACTCTCTTCCCTTACAATAAAGACCCGAACAGGTGTCGTAGAAAAATTATGGCGAGTCAAAAAAAATTTTGTTGTCCCACCACATCGTGGATCGCACAGCACCTGCAAATAAATTTTATTTTGCGCGAATGGCGAAGCTCTATTGATTCGTACTACTACTTCCATCTAAACTCGCGTAAGTTAAAAGTTCCCACAAAATAAGTGCCAGGTGCTAAAATAACACTAACGCCTTAAAGAGTGATCTTAGTCATGCTATGTACACACATTAATTCCTTTTTTTAATTTTTTTGAGTTCCAACCTTTTCTTCTTACTATTATGCTTGTTGGAATTACGTATATATGCTACGTTTTAATTTCTGAAAAAATAATAATGGGTTTCAAACGTCAAACTCTGTGTTTGAATCAGACCAGAGAAAAGTTAAATTACTGCCAATATGCCATATGGGGATGCAGAAACACAACTACTCTTTGCTAAACAAAAAGAAATGTCCACAAGCCCATGGGATCATAATCATACATGAATAACTCTTAGTATACCTATTCGAATTGAATGATCCACTTTTACCCAATTAAGGTTTAGGTAAGACGCATCTCTATTAAGAGTAGATAAATAACAGGTCACCATAACTTTCTACTAAAAACTTTTCCAAAATCAGTAGGATTCCATGTAAGATGAGCTAAGGGTAAGAAACATTAGTATTACAAAAGTTAACAAGGGAAGAGCAAGAAAGACGGCTCTACGTATATCTTCCTATTCACAAAACTAATCCTGCTTAGCTTGTTATGACACCATATCAGCTGCTCTCTTGTTATTTTCGACATGTTCAAAACCCTACACACTAACTTCATATCTACTTGCGAGAAAAAGTAAAGCACTTGATCCGAATCTGAATCCTCCTCCCTACAGCGTCGGAACTTCCTCAAGATGCAATTTTCGCTCCTCAAAACATCCTTCAACTTCCTCTCCTTCTGCATTCAAATACAAAACATTAAACTTCACTCACTTTAACAAGTTATTCCATCACTTTATTTTATGATGAGTTCGTGAAATTGAATTCCAAGAACCAACCTTTTGAACAACTTTCTTGACCTCTTCCAGTAACTTGAGGTCTTCAGAATTGGTAAGCTCGGGCAATTTCTTGTGGCCGTTGAGTGATGCCATGGTGCAATCCCTGTCAGCCCAAACGAATCGCCAAAATATCCGTATTGATTCTTCCACAATCTCCACTAGCATGTCACTTGTTATTACATACTCATCTCTGTCCTTTTTCCTGCCCATCCTTTTGTCTTTCAACTTGTCCTCTGCCATGTATATAGCCAATATTAAGTACATTTCTACATGGTATTCTTAAAATTATATATATATTAAGCAACGTCATGGAAACACGAGAAGAGAATAGGTTGTATTAATTCTTACCTCTTATGACAGGAACTTGAAGAAGATTGCGAAGAAGACACCGGCTTTTGACATAATTTTGCACTCTTGGCCCTTGAAATGGTTCGTCTTCTATGAATCTCTGGATCAGCACTTGAAACTGTTGAAACTCGCCAGCAACCTCATTGTACCGACGGGCTCCCCTAGGATCCGAATCCCACAAGTCTAAGGCTTTTTCATACTGCCAGTGCAAGAACTCCCAGGAAAGGCACATATGTCCAACGTACACCACTTCAAGATCGCCCTGCAATTCCTTGATAAACTTCTTCATTGGGTCAGTGCCATGGATTTTGTGTTTGAACAGCCAAAGATTTTGGGACACAATGGATTTGAGTGTCGGGGCTGATTGCTTTTGCTTTGACATAGACTGGAGCGGATCCTTTAGCTGCAAAAAACCTGCATTCACTACAATTGCATGAGAGGTTGTCTCAAAGAGAAACATTGCCCCTGGAAAGCTCTATTGTTTTCATAATAACCCGTAATTACAACAAATTTCAGGGATTAGAGGTGCAATTAGCCATTAGGAAGGACCGGTAAAAAGTCCTATCTGAAAGCTCTTCATGGAAATGGCTCCTTTGACTTTTTAACGGAGGACATGTTGAAACACGAAAACAGTATGACTTGCAATAAATTTTGTTAGGTTTCCGGATCCATTGTATTTATTATAGTATAATATTCGAGAAAATTCAGACAGGACGATGACCACTAAAGGATTTGAACATTAAAACAAAACGATACGATATTTTATTGACTATTAATGCTTCATTCATTTATTAACAAACCCCACCTCAGTATGCTGTGTCATCCACTCATCCTACTAATGCCTTATACCGAACCAGGTCTCATGTTTTTCCTGCTTCTGGACAACCCAACAAACTAGATCTCCTGGGTCCTTTCTTCTAACACCAAAAAAGTATCAGTACACCTACTTGTGTCCATTTCGTTCAAAAACAAAACTTCTTAGTACACCTTCTAATCAAATAAGAATGTAAAAGCAAGACTTCACTAACAACCATGATCATCATTGTAACAAAACGGGCAAACCAAATAATAATAATGAGGAGAATTAAACAAATGAAGTGATGGAATGATGGACTAACCCATGGCATACATCTTCTGGTAGTTGACGATATCAAACTTGCGCATTCTCTCCCTATAGCTCTTGTAGAATTTGTGAAGCTCGCCTATACAATCTTCGCGCTGGAATTCATCGATTTTCCATGGCTTCAAGTCGTCCATTATCTTAGGAGACTCTGATTCTTCTAAAATGGTGGGCAGGCCGGTGGCTCTGACCTTTCTCAGCTCCATTTTCAACTGTTCAATCAATTCTTGATGTTCCCACAATGACTCCAATTCGTTTGCATCCCCAGATTCCGACATTGACGAGTCCTTTGATCCTGGATTTTCAGAGTTATCGCCGCCATTCACACCCTCATCGTCTTTGCTGACAAATTCAGCATCATGTCCCTTGTTTAAATCCTCCTTAAAATCTTCCTCGCGCAAAAATTTTGAGTTCAGTCCATTTGGATTCTGTAAATTATGCTCTTCTAATTTATTGAGCTCTTCCAGTATATCACTGTCTTCCTCGTCAAAATCCTCTGATAAGTCCTGATTTTCTTCGAAGGCCGAAAGTTCACTCTCCGATTCCATTTTCTCATTCTCACTATAGATATCAAATTCTCCTGCAAAATCTCCGTCTGACAAGAATCCATCGCTGTGCGAATCCACTAAACGGCTCATAACGGAACGTAAATGCTCAAAACTAGTGGACTCAGAATCAGAATCAGTAATCACAGAATTTTTTTCAGGGAAAAACTGAGATTCGTCAAGAAACTCTTTATTCCCCTGAAGCCCTTCATCATGCTGAACTGTCTGTGCCTCCTCTTCGGGCTCTTCCTTAAGTTTCATTGCCTCACCTTTCTCAATTTCCTCTTCATCAAATACCAAAATTCCTTTTCCTTTTTCACGGATGCCTCCCGTCTCAGCATAGACTTCCTCCAACTTTCTATCAGAAAGACCCTCTTCATTTACACAAGAGTCGCCAATTCCATCAGTAGCATTTATTTCTTTCACAGGAAAAGTGTCCAGTTCATCAATAAAGGCGCTACTAAAACTTTTCCGGGATGTGAACTCATATTTGCTGGTACTTGCACAAGGGACCACTTCAGAGTTAAATATATTACCTTTTACTCTCTGGATTTGGCAAAATTCTTCATAGGTCGGAAATCTGAATTCTAGAAAAACCTCGGGTTTCTCTTCTTCCTTGACATCAAAATCCCTAAATTCAGTAGCATCGTTCTCAGCTTTATGCTCCGGCGATAACCCTTCTGGCACTGCTT